>NC_082387.1:18707463-18709963 GCF_031168955.1 Gadus macrocephalus
TGAAGCATGACAATATCGTAGATTGGAAAAAAGCCTTTAACTGTATATTGAAAGGATTTGAGATCGGAAGTTTGGAACGAGAAGCTATGAGCCAATGTTTTTGTTGGGAAGCTAGTTTAAGATCTGGTGTCGATAGGGGCTATTATTATTCTTTATGCCATCAGTGTCATTTGCAATTGCTGATTGTTGGACTGTCTGACTTTGTTGGAGTTTTTCAAACAATTTCACAGCCTATAGGACCTCTGTTTTTCCGTCCCATGCATCGTCATTCATCTGCTGTAATGCGTTCTGTGAAACACAAACAAAATCTGGAGGCAACAAGGCCAATTGGCAAGTTGTCAGCATCCCTGTCGTACAGCCTTCTTGGAACTTTAGTCTGTCTGTTTCTAATGAATTTCATGATTCCCTCAGGAGGGTTAAGCACGCAAACAACCATGCTCGTACAAACACATACACACACACACACACACACACACACACACACACACACACACACACACACACACACACACACACACACACACACACACACACACACACACACACACACACACACACACACACACACACACACACACACACACACACATACAGCACATACACACTCATAAACCCATGCACACACACACAAAAACACATGTGGAAGTCTTGTCATTTCCCACAAAGTATTTCATCTGTCAACAATATTTGCAGCCAATCTTTTTGCTGTGTTGTTTTCCCATTGTGGAATATCTCCTTTAAGCCACTGCAAGTGTGATAGAACTCACAGCCACAAACACACAAACACACACACACGCTTATGTGGGCAGGAACGCATGCACGCACAAACGCACTCACGCACAGACCATCACACACGCGCACACACACACAAATACACTCACACAGACACAAAAACACGCACGCAAACATAACGACGTAGTTCATGTGGGTCCAGCAGTTTTTTTTTACTGTGTCTAGTTTAGCTGAAACACATCATAATATGGGGCACTTGCATCACTTCTCCTGCTACCTAACGGCACCCCTACGTCACAGTGAGAGACGGTTCAGCAGTGCTATTGCCGGCTGAACAGGTGTTTAGGGGTCCCTCCTGCTGGCTAAGCAGGGGGTTTCTCTTTCTATAGCGTCAGGGGACATAGGTCAACGGGCAACATGCTCGCAGTTAAATTATGAAAAACATAAGTGGTGTGCAGGGGTACAAAACCCCCAAGGTGCTTTGCAGCATCGTTACACTTAACGAAATGGGGAAATGGTGCTGGAAGCTGTATTTGGGATGTGTCATTTCCTTTAATGGTTGGTGATCCTATAAAGGAACGGAATACACACTGAAGCCATGCTGGAGTGGTGATGGTGAGAACGCAAGCATGCATGAACGCAGGCAGCATACGCACAATAAGTTATTGTGTTCTCACGTTGTCGTTAATCCAACACCGTTTGACAAATTTAATTCCCTTGTATACAAATAGTGTACGACTGTTTCTAATTGTGTATGTCTGTGTGTGTTTCTTTACGGTTTGCTTATAACTAGTAGCAGCAGGTTATATCGAGAAACGGACTGTGTTTTGGTCATGCTGAAAGTAACCGTTCGTAATTACTGTCAGGTGTGACTATTTACTCATTGATCAAGGTCTTTGTTATTATTCTCCAGTGTATCTTTACTTTAATTATCTCCTACTTTATTTTTCAACCTTCTTCTGTTGATGTGAAACAGCAGCTGAAATTTATAACTCTGTATTATGTATAATAATATGAATTCAAACCACACAGTAATAACGTTCCACTTTCACAGACTTCTTGACCGTTCCCATGCATGCAGTGTGACATATCCGTGACTCAAAGCCCTGTCCATTATCAGATTTCTGGTCTGCCTTTCAAATCGCATGGCAGCATTGTCAGGTCTTCCACGAAGGGCGAGAAGAGCTATTGCTGATCTGCTCAACTACAAACCCCAAGCTGATCCTTGACTCGTCCACCCGACAAGTGCCAGTAACCCCTCTGTAACCTAACTGTTCGGTCTCTTGGGTGTTTCCATCTCGCTTTTACACATCATACAACAGGGCAGAGCTGGCACAGTGGCCACTCATTTAGACAAGGTTTACATCTGAATCACCTCAAACTCACACCTCAATATCCTGTTCTAAAGAGTAGAGGGACGAAAGAAAGGAACAAAGAAAGATATAGAAGGAATGAAAGAAGGGAATAGAGAGATATTGAAGGAATGAAAGACCAGAAGAAAGAATGAAGGAAAGAAACACAGAGGCAAAGACAGAAACAAAGAAGGAAAGAAGCACAGAAAGAAAAAGACAGAAAGAAAGCCCTAATTTCCACATTTTAGATATAGGATTGGCAGGCCAATAACATGCATAATACATTCTTTAGCCAGTTGTGGCAAACCTTTGGAAGACTCCAGAGGGAGTATAACGATGAGCATTGTTTCATTTTGATGCTGGTTTTTCAAAGCAGTGGATAATTTTGGCTACAGTCATGCAGATAACATGGGAAG
>NC_082387.1:18714963-18747463 GCF_031168955.1 Gadus macrocephalus
ACACACACACACACACACACACACACACACACACACACACACACACACACAGAGTAAAGACAAGACCTTAAAAAGACTGTGGATAGATTTAGCTGTTGTTGTATGTTAAATGAGTGTTGGTTAGCACACACACACACACACACACACACACACACACACACACACACACACACACACACACACACACACTGACCCACACAACTTTGACTAATCCTTGCTTGGTCTCCAACCACACAGGAACTATTCATACGTTTTGTAACATGCCCCTCCCACTCTTGACAACATTTTCTTTTATTGTATAAGATCGTATAACAAAAACGAAAAATCGAATTTACATTTCAAATCAAACCAAATTTCAACAATGATATACAAACCAAGAGCATAGACAGTGTAGCGCTACAGTCAGGGCTGCATAAAGAAAAAGAAACAGGGGAACATAAAAAGAGAAGTAGAAACAGATGAAAGGACTCTGGACCACCATAACCTGATAGGATAGTGCATCCAGTAACAGAACAGGTCTGTCTTTCTGTCTGTCTGCCTGTCTGTCTGTCTGCACGAGACAGACAGTCCATCTGGAGCTGATCTTCTCTGCGGCAACACAGCTTCGCTCCACACGCTGCTTTTGATGGGACTCGGATCCCAGCTGGATTTCATAGAACTTGAGGTTTAGCGGTGTAGAGGTCTGTGTGTGTGTGTGTGTGTGTGTGTGTGTGTGTGTGTGTGTGTGTGTCTATGTGCGAATATATGACGAATAATATAGTTTTACGTGCGTGTGCATAAACCTCACACTGTGTCACTTCCAGAGAGCGCTCTCTCTCTCTCTCTCTCTCTCTCTCTCTCTCTCTCTCTCTCTCTCTCTCTCTGTATTTCTCCCCTACCCCTCCCCTCATTCTTGTCTCGCTCCCCTTCCACCCCCGCACACCTGCATTCTATTTAGGTTTTAATTCCCCTCCGCCTCCGCTTTTCCTTTCGTCTGCTGCGCGACCGGCAGTTGGGCTGTGAAAGCCCTGAGCTGTTAACATGATAGGCGACCCACTGCTGGGCTGTTTAAAGCGCTCTCATAAATTTCTCCCAGAACTTGCCAAGTTCAGTGTAGCCGCCAGTCTAAGACCTCAACAACATCGTACAAGGAAAGGCCAGAGTCCGTTTCAGACCACATCAAATAGTCTTTTTAACCATTGACTTGGTTGTTTGCATTTTTCCCTGATCATTTCTGTTATTCTTTCCCCTGTGTGGTTCATTAAAATAAGTGTTGAGATTAATACTGTCTGGATTTCGTTCCAATCCCAGATCTAACATAAAAGTCTGCCACTAAGCCAAGTACGGTAAAATGTCTTATTTTCTACTTCTGAAGATTAAAACCACAAAGCTACAAAGTTCTGGCCCCCGTCAACCACCGCAAGTGTTAACCTCAACGTCAAAACATGCAGTTCTCACATGAGTCGGGCACGACCACACGTGAACTCATGTATGTCAAGCTGGTAGGTTGCTCCTTTTTCGAATGTTCTTATTCTTACCGCCATCTCCCACTCAAAGGGGGGGAGGAACATGGCAGACGACGCTGATCATGCCATTCAAATCGGGCCCTTCAGACTGTCCACTGGCAACAGAAAAGTCAAAACAAAACAGCTCCCTGGGACAGCTCAGCAAATAAGCCCTCATGCAAATCATGGGTTGTTGACACACACACACCACCTCATGGCCTGGAATACTCTCCTGACGCCCCAACCCAACGCACGCCACCACTCCTCTTCTCATTCAAATGACACGTGAATACACCCAATAATCGTTTGCATGCATATGCAGTGACACACATACACACAAACAGGCACACACACCTACATACCGTATACTCCCTTATTGTGGTACGTGGAGTGAGAGTGGGATGGCTCCATTTATCCACCTACACAAAAAGCTGCTTGTTTAGCTATTATCTAGGAGGGGCTCTCCTCTCTCTTTACAGCCCGGCTGATCCAGGTCACAGCTGAAATAGCCACTTCTTCCTTTGTGAGACCCCCCTTCACACACACACACACACACACACACACACACACACACACACACACACACACACACACACACACACACACACACACACACACACACACACACACACACACTGCACCACCACCCACCACATTTCAGTCCAGCCCATTTGTTTTAGCCGCTCAAATCAGAAAGAAATGTGCACATTTGCAAGTCAAAGCAGGCTTGCTGGGTACGTTTTTTTGGTGTCTCTGTGTGGTGTGTGTGTGTGGGGTGCTTGTGAGTGTGTGTGTGCTTGTGTGTGTGTGTGTGTGTGTGTGCTTGTGTGTGTGTGTGTGTGTGTGTGTGTGTGTGTGTGTGTGTGTGTGTGTGTGTGTGTGTGTGTGTGTGTGTGTGTGTGTGTGTGTGTGCGCGCGCGCGCGTGTGTGTGTGTGTGTGTTTGTGTGGGGTGTGTGTGGCAACCAAAGTAGGAGGTAATCATGTGCGTCTCCTCTAGGCAAATGAAAGGAGAGAGGGAGAGGAGGGGGTCGGGCTGGGCTGGGGTTGTAGTTTTAGAAAATGATCCGGATGATCTTTTTTTTGTTTGTAAGGAAATCAGATGGCCAGTGACCTCACGGCCAATTATGTCTGTGCTGCGCGGTGCTCCTGGTGTCTCTACTCTGAGGCTACTGGAGGTGAGTGGTGAACCTCACTCTGAGGCCTGAGGACAGTTGCCCCGCATGGAGCAACTGATAGGGTTCTGGCCCCTCCCCCCCCCCATCTCATCTCCCCACAGGTTCTGGACGCAAGCAAACACCCAAAGAGCTACGTACACATACACAAAACACACATCTGCACACACACACTTGTGTACACAAACACTTGTGCCCACACACACACTTATGTACACACACACACACACACACACACACACACACACACACACACACACACACACACACACACACACACACACACACACACACACACACACACACCCACATTTATTCAACTCACACACAAACACACACAAACGTAAACACAGACACTTATTTACACACACACACACAAACGCAAACATAAACAGACACACAAACATTCTCACACATGCACACACACACAAACACACACTTACAGACATCACTATACTTCTGGCCACACACTCTGACATACAAACACACTCAAACACATACACACACACATACACCAGCAACACAAACACAAACATTCATTCACAAGTTAAAGACAAACACGTTATGTGTGCATACATAAATATCCATATTATCCAATAAGTTTGACCTAGAATCTCTATCAACTGATTTTAATCGTATTTGACTCCTCGCTCAGACCATCATCCCAGCTTTACACAATGTGCTTCCAACCGAAGCCCAAACCATTCATATGACGTGACCTCAACAACATCAATAAAACTTTTAACAGTAAACAACTAAGGGCCAGAACAAACCAAAGACACACATATACAGTATGTCAACATAAGAACTCGGTAGGTTGGAGGTTGTTGCAGGACACTTTTAATGAGATTACATTATAGTCTTCAGGTATTCCACCCTGTCAAATAAGATTACTTAACCAGACAGACAAAAATAGAGCAGCAAATTGTTACTTTTTTTAGCAGCTAAGTGGTTGAAATGACCCAGAGTAAATGTCTCAACGGTGTGATTGGCTTGCATTACAATTCATTCTGAATAGCTTACCTGGAGGAAGGAAGAGAGGAGGATAGGGGAAGGTCAAACACGTACTAGCCAATAGGATGAGAGAGGGGGTTGTCGGACTGGGATCAACACACAGAGGCAGACACAAACACACACACACACAAACACACATACACACAAACAGTCAAACACAGACACTCATTCACACGTTAAAGACAAACATGTCCCCACCCTCATCAATACATACGTACACTCGCACACACACACACACACACACACACACACACACACACACACACACACACACACACACACACACACACACACACACACACACACACACACACACACACACACAGAATCAAAAGCATACACACACAGGTGCAACTCATTGGGTGGTATCATTAGTCACTGATGTGTGCACATGTCTTTGAAAAGTGTGTGAAGTCTGTGCATGCTTGTGAGTGTACCTGTGTGTTTGAGTGTGCTCCTGTGTCCGTGTGTGGGTGTGTGTGTGTGTGTGTGTGTGTGTGTGTGTGTGTGTGCGTGTGTTTGTGTGTGTGTAAGTGCTGGGAAAAGGTCAGGATTGGTCACAGTCAGCAGTGTCTCATATGGACCGGATCAGCCGCCACAGAGATCAAAGGTCGAGGGGTTAGGGGTCGAGGCCTCTCAACCAATCACTGTTCAGTGTGGGGTAATAGGACTTACCATGTTGACTGAAAAAGGGGGCCTACAATGTGCACTGTTGTGTAAATCCCTATAGAAAATATCTGTTTGTGTTTTAGCTGTAACGAAGTTTGGGAGATATCTTTCTATAATTACTCTAAGTCTCATGAACTAAACTTCAGTCCCCTTGACGTTTGAAGATGTACTCCAAGCCTTAAAGCTTTCCTTTATTATATTAGCTAACACTCTTTAAAGATGTTCTTCTTCCACATAATTCCTAATAGCAATCATATTCACTATAAAAAGGAAAGCATTTCCTAGGAAGGTGCGAAGTCTCTTGTAAATTAGTAAATGAGTTGAGCTGGAAAAAACTGATCATGGATAATTTGAGTTGGCTCTGAAAATAGGTTTTCTAGCTGTGAAGACATCTGAACAATAATTGTGCTTGTGAGAAAATATGTGGCATGCTTTCATGCTTTTATTTAAAAAAAAATGCCGTACAGTTCAGTGCACACTTTATCTCTATATTTTAAATCAATATACTTTTGGCATTGCATCACCATAACACAAACCACATGTGTCCTAACTATGTTGAGGTGGCATCATGAGAAAAAAAGCTCTTACAAATATGAATAAACACCAACAAATTGGGACTGTCTGTAGAATTTGGCAAAGGCCTTCTCTGGGTTAGAAAATAATAGCAAACAGTGTACGCAGAGCCAAATCTGGAGGATATTTGGTTAGATTACAGTGTTTATTTTATAACACAAATATGTTTTATATGACAAAGATGCAACCTGCTCGGTAAGACATTTATATCTTTCTATATAATCGGAAGCTGGCTCATAGACTGACTACAGACTACACACACACACACACACACACACACACACACACACACACACACACACACACACACACACACACACACACACACACACACACACACACACACACACACACACACACACACACACACACACACACACACTCTCTCGCTCCCTCCTAACACACACACGCCTCCAAGCCCCCAAGCACACCAGTATCTGACCTAGCAGTTGTTTGAGGTCCAGTTAACCACAGGCTCCTCTGGAATCTGATTTATTACGGTGAGGTTGGTGTTGGTTTAGGTCCTTTGGATGTCTGGTACCAAATGTTGGACCTGTCCTCTGCTGTGTGCACCTACTGCAAACTTAGCCACGTGGGACTCCCCACACCCTCTCTAACCACCTGCTAATTAGTATACAGACATCAGTTTACAGAAACTCAAATCCAATCGTCGACATATTTATTGAATCATTCCAAATATAAAGAAGTTTTAATATCTGCTTGGTGGAATAATACAGCCAGTGTTTTCTATGTGTGAAAAAGGCATCAATATTTCATTATTGATATCGCATTTTTTCCCCCCTTATTGTACCGGTATTATTAATTTGCTTTTCTATGTAAACTTTTGTTTCCCATGCAAATACAGCAGCTTTAATTTGAATACGAATACGAGAGAGAAGGAGCGAGAGAAGGAGCGAGAGAGAGAGAGAGAGAGAGAGAGAGAGAGAGAGAGAGAGAGAGAGAGAGAGAGAGAGAGAGAGAGAGAGAGAGAGAGAGAGAGAGAGAGAGAGAGAGAGAGAGAGAGAGAGAGAGAGAGAGAGAGAGACTTGAGATTATTTGTTGTGGCACTTGTGAGGAAGATTCACATTCGGTATGTGCATTTGTCTGAGAGGGTGTGTAGATTCGCGCACATGTGCAAACGTGTGTATACATGCGCGCGCATTTGTAAAACCCCCACGTTTCTTTGATTGACATGTGAGATTTACCATTCTTCCCATACTTCGCGCCCGTTGCATCCCGAACGTAAGCTGTTGCGAAGCGTTGATTGGCTACAATCCGTCTAGCTCTTCGGATCAACAGATCTGAATACAATGCTGGATGTCTATTGGTCAAAGCTATAAATTGCATCATTAGCCCACGTGGAACAGCGGCTATGATTGGTCTATGGTGGTTTTGTGGGCGGGTTCTCCGTTTTGGTTAGCTGGGGAGAGCGAAACCACCGCGTGAGAAAGTTGCTAGTGAGGTAAAACCGAGCTCGAGGACGCACTGTTGCCGCCGCGACCGTGGTTTGTTGTTGTCAAAACTTGCATTTCCGTCTTTTAAGGACCGTCTTTGGGGTCGGCGAGTTTTTGAACATACTTGCTCGGTAGTTGGGAAGCTTTTTTGGTCAAGCATTTAACCACCGGGACAACCACAACGAGTCAAGTGGGAACTCTTGAGAGCAATTAACTTGTGTGGATTTGTTTCTCGTGCGCTGAAACGATGTTCTAACCGCTTCGTGGCGGTCTCACCGTAGTCTGCTTCCGGGCCTGGTGATTTCAGCTTTTTTGGTGTTTGTTTTGTTCACTACTTTTTCGGATTACCGTGGATCGTTTACGAGAACCCAGCACGAAGCCAGCCCCGAGCCACACATATGTTATACTAAAGGTTGCTTCTCTGTTCCGTTCTCACCTGGCTGATGCTCCTCCGAGCTAATGACCCGTTTCCCGTGTTTTTCCGGTTGATTTACGACCGTACGCTTGCCGGAGCGCGAAGAGCGAGCAAGTGAAAGAAAGGAGCCGAGCTCCAGAGAAGGGGGCTGGGGGGAGTTGGGAATCATTTAGGACGCCTGGCCAAGTCGGACGGAGCACCGCCGGGTCACTCTGGTTTTTCAAGTAAAGAGCGTTCATATTCCAAGCTGATCCAATAACGATGGATAGATTTCCACTTATCTAGAACAAAACCTGATCCTTGTTCTGATCCCGTAAGAAGGGTAATATCAAGAAACGGGCACATCCTCGGTGATAAAGATGTTCCCTCAGGGCCGACACCCGGTAATATTTACATCTAGTTTTTATTCTTGTTGTTTGTTTTTCCAATATTGTAAGCACTTATTTTGTGGTCCCATGTCGTGCATCATGCTTTTGTGACTTAAAGTCTTAATATAGTCTTTGTTTTACCGTAGCTGCTTGTTTTTTCTACGTCTACTGCCATTAGCCCAATCACATGTTCACATTATGCGCTCCCTTGATAATTACTGCATGCAAGTGCACTTGGCAATGGAGTGGGGATTGATTGTTGTTGGCCTACGCTGTTTAATAATCGCCTCTAATTAAAGTTGTTGACATTTCGCGTGAGGCTGGTGTCACAGAGCAAAGTAGATGCAACAGAGACCTTATAATTAAACATGTTGTGGATGTTGCTGAACCAATCGTGTGTGTGTGTGTGTGTGTGTGTGTGTGTGTGTGTGTGTGTGTGTGTGTGTGTGTGTGTGTGTGTGTGTGTGTGTGTGTGTGTGTGTGTGTGTGTGTGTGTGTGTGTGTGTGTGTGTGTGTGTGTGTGTGTGTCAGACGCCTCACCAGCCTCCAGGGCAGCCCTTCAAGTTCACAATCCCCGAGTCACTGGACCGGATCAAGGAGGAGTTTCAGTTTCTGCAGGCGCAGTACCACAGGTGAATACACAAAAAATGAATGCACATGAAACCATAATTGCCATAATAATAGTTTTTCTTGGCCTCATTGACCTGTTTGCCTAAATGAGCTAATTGTGTTCTCATGAGTAACACACGCCATAGGAGTACTTTATGACTCTCGCTGTGGCAGGTCCATACAACAGCAATGAGCAGAAGCAAGGGTGGTGTGGGCCCAGATTTTCATAAATCACTCTTTATTGAGAGAGAGAGAGGAAGAGTTTTTTCTACTGGCTTGTGCAAACTCGCATAGACTCTGCTCACCCACAGCAGACCATGCTTTGAATATTTGAATGCCTGTGTGAGATGTATTCCCGTTGCCTGCTGCGGCAATGCCCGACCATTGTCGTATGGCTGGTAATTATGAGTTGCGGTAGCAATCTGCTGGTTGTACCCTCTTGGGAGCCTGTTCACGGCCTGTCTGTCTTCTTCAGAAACTATAAATTCTTCTGTGGCCTTGTGTCATTTGTTGGCCTGCCTGCGAGTGTGGCCCGCTTGGGGTACTTTTAGTTTACCCTATGTGCATCCATTGTGGTGTTCATTTACATGGACTGACATGGTCACACACCGCTGTTATGAAAAAAAAAAAAAAAAGAATTGCCTAACGCATGACGATATCCAGTATCAGCCAATCTCCTCTAGTTGCTACTGCTATGTGTGCGAAACTATGGATGCTGACCTTTGCTACCCAGGAAGTGTTCCCCCTTATCACCATAGTTTGTTCATTCTTCAATACAAGAGAAGCTTTTTCTACACAAACATTCTGATATGGTTATGCATATGGTAATGCTACATATCAGTAGCATTTATCGGTTTACTGGTTTATGCGATGAATGCAAGTAAGACTTTGTTCTTTACTAACCTGAGTCCTTATTTCATTTTATTTTGATGTTGATCTTTTTCTGTAACCTTCTCTCAGTTTGAAGTTGGAGTGTGAGAAGCTTGCTAGTGAGAAGACAGAGATGCAGAGACACTATGTCATGGTAAGTCTGAAGTTAAGATCACAATCAACTACTCAGTTTTTATAGTCGTTGCATCGCATCATTGCCTGAAATATCCTAAGCAATCAAAACATTAAGGGTTGGAAAAACAAATAATTAAAACAAAGATTGGATTGTGTATGAACTCAATCTCAGATCCTGGCAACTTTTCTTTTATAGTACGTTTGTTTCCGATGTGGGGTAAAGCTGAATACGGTGCCAGTCGTAATACTACTTTAGATGCTAACCTGGGCCACGCTGAATACCTAATTAAATCATAACAAGCTGTCACCTGCTATTGCATGGCTCCCATGAAACACACACACAGACGCGCACATACACGAACAACCAATACACACAAGGAACCAACCAACACACACACCTGCGAACAACCAATATGCACATCGTTTTCTTCATGGGAGAAGAGATATGCTAATTTTATGGAGTGGTCCTGTGCCGTAGTCTCTTGTAAATGTATTCCTCTTTTCTTGTAATCTTAGTGTGCACAGCAACATTCAGCACAGCGCCTCTTAAATAGTCCAAGTAGCCAATAAAATCTGATCTGTTCAGAGAGTCGCATGTCCTTCCATCGATCGTTGGATAATTTGTCACATCTATCAGCCTCAATGACCATTGACTGTTAGACAAACGGCGCACATTTACACAAAAATGGATGATCTAATTATAGGCCAGAGAGAGGGACAATCCTCCCTTTACTGACATTTGTAGTGTAAAATCCAATGTTTGTATAGCATGGTTGATAAGACCCCTCACTCAGTCTTCTGTGTAATCCACTTTGTCTTGTATCAACGTGCATGTCACCTACACAGGAAGATGGGGTTGGGGTTGTGTTTGCTGAAGCAATTTTTAAATAGATTTGCCCTTGCTTGAATCCTTTGCGGTTTTCCTGTTTTCAATTGCCCTCCCAAATAATCCTCCTGTCCCTCTCTCTGCAGTACTATGAGATGTCCTACGGGCTCAACATAGAGATGCACAAACAGGTACGTTCTGCTCTCCGTAGGCTCCGCCCTCCTGGTCTGTGACTCTTTGATTGTAGGGTTTACGAACTCCGGCCTCTTCGTCCCTGTTCTCCTTCAATCGTGTGTGTGTGTGTGTGTGTGTGTGTGTGTGTGTGTGTGTGTGTGTGTGTGTGTGTGTGTGTGTGTGTGTGTGTGTGTGTGTGTGTGTGTGTGTGTGTGTGTGTGTGTGTGTGTGTGTGTGTGTGTGTGTGTGAGAGAGATGGGCCTGTGTCTCCCATTTCCCTGGTTAGGGCTGGCCGGCTGAGCCCAGAGGCAGGATGAATGGCTATATAGATTGATTGGTGCTGTCTGGGGGAGCGGCCTGCTTTATTACATTAGAGGGGCAAGGCTAGGGAGGGCAGAGGAATTGATCGCAGAGAGGCCCTTTATCGAGGAAGCTGCCGGGAGAAGAGGGACGGCAGAGGAGACTGACTCTGTCAGGCAGGGAGACATGGGCACACACCCTTCTCACACTTTTCGAAAGTCAAACATCTCAGATGTGTACACACTGAGTAAGAAAACATACCGGTACAGTACATCAGGTGTGTACACACAAAACGGTGGGAGGGAAAAGCACTACTCTCGCGCACACATCCACACATAGATTTCCCCATGTGAGCATTGCAGAGCTCAGAGCATTTACTAGTAATTACCGTCGCGATCGACCGGTTAAACTACAGGAAATTGGAGGTGGATCGGCCCGGCTGCCCCACTGAAGGGTGGAGGTGCTGGCCTCCTTTGCACCGTTCTTCTTTCTCACACTGTCCCCCTCTCGCTCTCTGCCCCTCTTTGTCTGTATTCTAAATACTTTGTCTTTCTTTATCTGCTTGGATCTGTAGTTGTCAGAGCAACAAGCTTCTGCTCTCTGTTGTCTGTGGTGGGGGGTGGGCATAGGGAATACAGAATAACCACCCAACTCCTGCTGGGAAGGAGGGTCACAAAAAAAGTCTGGGGGTGTACACCACTTATGTGTAATGTGAGGCTTGCTAGTATTTGTTAGTACATTTTTCATTTTTTTTTCTTTTTCAAAATTAAAAGCAGAATGCTTTTATATTTACGTCCATATGTATCACCTTCAGTGAGTACAATACTGATAATTGTATTGGATTTTCAGGCCCTTCAGTCTGTGAGCAATATGGATGTGTATGGTGGTTTTTTATTCTGCTAGAACTACTAGACACTTATTTGAATGTGACCCCCACCCAATTGACCACAGTTCTGTTGTAGAAGGACCATGTCGACCCTGTGTCTGAATCAATCCAGCCCAATCTGAATTTTAAAAGTGCTGGCTACCTTTTTTTGTGGTGTGTTTTATGTACTTCCAAAGCACAAGTCTGCCCTCGCCTCACTCACGTGGGTTACAGCCTCAATGGTTCTCAGTTTGTTTGTATCATGTTAGCCCTGTTATCATGGATCTGTTAGCTTAGTCCATTTAGCTGAGCTGACCCTTTGGTAGTGGGTCACCCTATTCTCAGACGTCCTAATCCACAAGCCTAATTATCGGCTTACAACTGGATTTCTGGAATAGTCTTCAATAGGACAAGATTTTGCTGGAATTGCTCTTCTAATTGACCCACTAGGTTTGGGTTCGTCTGGGTTTGGTAATCTGTGGTATAGTGCGCCTAAGCCTCCCACCTATGCCTTGACCCCTAGCAGTGTTATACACGGTTAGCTTACATAGGTTTCTGAGTGTGACCGTAGGTTATCTTTCTCAGTTAACAGGATGCTCCTGAATTTATCTGGTTGGCCCAGTGTGGAGACCGGGCTTCAAAATGAGCATCCGCTATAAATGCTATGAAAGATAGATGACCTGTTTGTCTATGTACAATGTATCTGTCTGTATCAAATAAACCATAAATTAATACTAAATAGATGGCTGCAAAAGGTATGCCAACTGATATAATTTTCTTTGATATTCATATTATTTGTCCCAATTTATGTAGCCATCTTATGGCCAATAGGTCTACACAAATCAATAGGTTACATGCAGGTCATTTTATTAAAGCAGTCCAGGGTAAACTTGTCTACAGAACACATCAGAACTATCATAATGCACTCAAAGGACACATGGGCCCACTAGGTTTGACAGAGGTTCTAACTTCTCTCGTGTGTGTGTGTGTGTGTGTGTGTGTGTGTGTGTGTGTGTGTGTGTGTGTGTGTGTGTGTGTGTGTGTGTGTGTGTGTGTGTGTGTGTGTGTGTGTGTGTGTGTGTGTGTGTGTGTGTGTGCACACATACATACCTGAGTGCACTGCCGCCCGAAGAGGCATTATTACGTTTCACGACTTTGATTCCCTCTTTGCCATGACCCTCCTCGTATCAATTTGATTGGATGATGTGTAATAGGAGTCTTGTTATCTGATTTGACTCCACCAAGGGGCTATCTAGTTTCCGCCAATTGTAGCCACCTCCGGGGTTTGGTGGGGGGGGGGGGGGGGGGGTGTAGGCGGATGTGTTGGCATGGATACTATAAGAGGAGGCAAGTAGGGGCAGATGAAATTAGGAAGTGATGAGATTATTTTGAAGCACTGATGGGAAGAGAAACCAAAAGGGAGAGAAGGAGGGAGGGAGGTAGACCGGGCGAGGTACTGAAACCCGAACTGAAAGTGTTGGGTTTTAGAAAGAAGGATTTCTAATTATAATCGGGATGACTTGAGTGGCTGAGACGATGGATTTGCAGTTTCTTGGGTTTCTTGTCGATTTTTTTTGTCAAGGTTGCGTTGTGTGTTGAGGCCTTTATGTACTGTAAATGAGATTTCCTGTCTCAGCTTATAATACTGAGAATTGACTGTAATTCATGCATTAAACATAAACCCCTCTCGCTTTCTCCCTCTGTTTTTCTTCCTCTCTCCCCCTTCCTCCCTCGCTGTTCATATTCCTCCCCATCTCGCTCTTCTATCTGTGTTTTTCTCCCTCAGACTGAGATTGCCAAGAGACTAAACACCATCTGTGCCCAAGTCATTCCCTTCCTCTCTCAGGAGGTAAGTGTGTAAGTGTGTGTGTGTGTGTGTGGACGGGTGTGTGTGTGTTTTTCTGTACACGCAAAGTGGACAGGGCTGTGTGTGTGTGTGTGTGTGTGTGTGTGTGTGTGTGCTGTGGACGGTGTGTATGTGGGCACAGTTTACCTGGGTGTGTGTGTTTGTGTGTGCGTGCGCATTGGACGGGTGTGCTTATAATTAATTAATACTTGTGTCTTGTTGTCTCTGCCAGCCTCTGCTCATGACGTGGTGTTGCTTTGAATCTTTTTTTAATGCGTGGAAACAAAAAAAAATGTGAAATGTAGCCTGGCTGGCTGCTAGAATGAATTAATAAAAAATCGCAATAATTTCTCCACACAGTAACTGGTTATAGTGCAACCTCAGGCATAACAACAATAATTAATTGAAAAACTCTCAATTTTGAATCGTTAACTAGCAGCCCCTCATCACTCTGTACTGATCAGCAGCATATTTGTGTTTTTTTTGTTCTGTCTCTGTGCGTGTATATGTCTTTGTGTGTGTGCATGGATGCGTGTGTATGTGTGTAGCATCAGCAGCAGGTGGTCCAAGCTGTGGAGCGAGCCAAGCAAGTGACGATGGCGGAGCTTAACGCTGTCATCGGCGTGCGTGGCCTCCCAGGCCTGCCCCCAACGGTGTGTATTCCCTCATCTACCTCCTCTTCACATTCCACTGCCGGTCTTCTCCGTTGACCGCTGCATCTTGTTGTGCGAATTGGTTGACGTATCCACTTCTAGGTTGTGGTACAAAGCAACTTGAGCTAAACCAGTTCTATTGAGATGTTAATGAGCAGTTAGGGGTTAGGCATTCTCCTCATGTCTGCCCACAGGTAGGGTTCGAATATTGGGTCTCAAACCCAGAGCCTTCGGCTGTGTATTGAAACGCCTTCTTCAGGACTATCCTGCCCCACTTGCTGTTATACATGTCGGATCAAATCAAATAAATAAAGGAGGAGAAGGGCTTTTACTTTGAAACCCCAGGTTTTTCACCTTGATCCTTAGAATTCAGTCAGCAAACATAAACCTGGCGTCCGTGTTTACCATTATGTTCCATTAGCTGTTCCTCCGCATCCACGTCAAATATCAGTTACAGTCAGACTTCTACGTCAGTACATGATGCTACCAGAGTACCAAGACAACCAGAGTTTAATAAGACTCTGGGTACCACTCTATTGATGGTCTGGCATGGAGTTATAGAGGGAGAGGCGTCACCAGATAAGTGTTGGTGTGCGTGGGCGCATCCATGTTTGTCTAAAAGACAAGCGGACCCTTCCCAACTGCTCTGTTGTGGCTAGAGTCCGCTGGTGTGTTATGTCTTTCAGAATGGAGTTAGGAAGACTGGGTTTTAGTAGACGCACATACACACCCAGCTATGTTTTATAAAAGTGCTACTACAGTCTCCAGCCCCACCTGATTCATGGATGCAACCTGACCCTGTTCATATTTCTCATTTTCTGGTCTAATGGAATTCCTTGCGTTCTTATTCTACTACTTTATTTGCCAGGAAGCTAATCTCATAGTATTCCATATAGCGATATACATTCGAGAAAGTGTGTGTGTGGCAGTTGCTGTTTGAGTCTTAATTGCCGGATTTGAGTGTTTGCTAAGGGGTGGTGGTTATGCGTATGGGAGTTCGGTTTGTGTGCGGGGAGGTGGGGGCATCCTGGCATCCCTTCCCACCCCTCCTTCTGTCTCCCACGCCAGCCTGCCATTCACCCCCATTTGTGTGAGTTAAATGAGTGTAATGAAGCATGCTGGCCCCTTACACACACACACACACACACACACACACACACACACACACACACACACACACACACACACACACACACACACACACACACACACACACACACACACACACACACACACACACACACACACACACACACACACACACACACACACACACACAGTCTATGCTTACACCCTCTGACGCACCAGGGCTCTCCTTGCCTCTACCAATACTTCCCCTCCATTTACTCTCAACAGGGTGTGCGCTTGAGTTTGTGTGTGTGTGTGTGAAGCGGAGCATGCATTTCTATTATCTCTGAAAACAGAACAGGCATGCAGTTGTGTATGTATGTGTACATGCCTTGTATATCAAAGCTCTGGGTATGCTTGTCAGTGTGATCAAGTGTGACGTGTGTGTTTTATGTTTGATTGTTTAGTGGGCAAGCCAACTGGGAAAATGGTGTCTGTGTGTATGCGCGTGGCTATGCGTGTGTTTGCGCAAGAGCGAGTCTTGACAGCGGTGGTTGAGCCTCTGGGTGTAGAGACAGGCTGGTTTGGTGTGTATGTGGGGGCGAGGGTTGGAAAGGGGGAGAGAAACAGAGCGAGAGAGAGAGAGAGAGGATAGTCAATTAGGTGAGATAAAACGGCGGCTTGACCTTCAGTGGCCCTCCCTCTCTCCCCAACGGCCCTCCCTCTCTCCCCCCCGGCCCTCCCTCTCTTCCCCCCGGCCCTCCCGCTCTCCCCCCCGGCCGCGGTGTGTCTCTGGGCCGGGGTTCCCGGGCCGCTGTCTGAAGAGGCAATAATGATGTTTGGGAACACAAAGGCATTTCACGCTCCGGCGAGCGCCTGATTTGGTGTGAAAGAGTGAGCAGGGCTGCCAGCCAAGCGCACCCCTCACACAGCCACAGCCTTCTGCCACTCTCCCGCTTCCTCTCTTCCTCTCTCTCTCCCCCCCCCCCCCCCCTCTCATTTTACCCGATCCCTTTTCCCCACTTTTAGAAATTCTCGTTTGTCGTCTTCTGCCTCCTCTCTTGCTTTGCGTCCCTCTCCATTCTGCATGATGCCTAGAACTACAGGCAACAGCTGCCCCTCCCCCTAACCCCTTCTTGCTCTCTCACCCCCTCCCCTCCCCTCCCCTCTGCTCTCACTCCCTCCCACCGTTTCCACCCCATCCTAGGGTTCTGGGCTGTGATCCCAGCTGTCAGTATTGTTTAGTGTTTGACCCCAGAGGGGGGGCGGGGGGGGCAGGGGGGGAGGGGTGTCTCTGGGGGCGGATACGTCCACTGTCCTCTATCTGGAGCACAGCAGCTTTTTGTAGGTGTTTTAAACTAGTGCACATAAGGAACTTCTCCTTCTGTCGAAGAGACCTGCAGCTCAGTGCGTGTGTGTAGTTGAGCATGCTCATTTTGGGGTTATGAGAGCCTGCTCTTATATCAGGTTCTAAAGTAAATCTACAAAGTCTTGAGGTCAAACTACCTTCGTATGTGTGTGGGGCCAGTGGGGAGCCCTATAAACTCGAACCGCTCTTCTTTATTTATTTTTTAACCAATATTGTGCTCTACAGATCACATGTGAAGCTTTTTGTGTTGTTTGAGTGCAAATCTCTGTTAATGTTTTATGCTAGGACCATTTTACGGCAGTCAAATATCTGCATGCCTATTAAATGATCAACCAAGCCACAAGACTAGTGGCAAACATAAATACACAGAGGATACTTCACGGGACTCGATGGGTTGGTTTTCAGACGTTGAAAGTGTACTCTTTTAAACGTTAGCTCAACCCTATTTTAAACAATCAAAACAAGTCAAATGGTGCAGGATGATGGTGCTACGGATGAAATCAAAGGTGACTGGGTTGTCACTAGTCTCGCTGTAGGCATCCCTTAACAGGATGCCCAAGCCTTACCTGCCCTGTACCAAAAAAGTGACTTTGTAGAAATCATTGTAATATTATAGTGGAGGTGGTGGTAGAGCAGAGTGCACCAGACACATCGACCCCGGAGGTCATGTTGGTCAGCGACCCGACTAACGCCCCCTCTCCCCTCCTCTTCCTCCACAGCAGCACCTCTCCCACGCCCACGCCGCGGCCGGCGGCGCCGCCTCCGTGCCCCTCACGCCCCACCCTGCCGGGCTGCATCCCTCTCAGCTGGGGGGCTCGGCGGGCCTCCTGGCGCTGTCGGGGGCCCTGGGAGCCATGCCCACCCACCACCTGGCGGTGAAGGAGGGCGGCGATAAGAAGCCCCACCCCTCCGAGCCTCACCCCCACCCCTCCGGGGCCGACCACCTTCGAGGTGAGCAAAGCGCACCCGCCTCGCAACGCAGAGGCTATCTGCGGTAGCCACCCCGGGAACCAGCCCATCCCCACCCCCCATCTCCCCCTCCCCCCACCCCCACACCTAGCCCATCCTAGCCAACCCTATCTCAGAAGAGAAGGTTCTGGAGAATTCCAAAAGTTTTTTTTGGTCTAATCTGTAATGTTTGCTGTTCATACATTTTTTTATGTTAATAAATATACTGAAACATGTCCAGTGGTTTGGAATTCTAATTATTTCTCCTTCTTTTTTTTATGATTAATCTTTTTTGGTTGGCGGGATTTATTTTATTTTATTTTTATTTTATTTTTCCTCCTCTGGGCAACTGACAACTTGACAACCTGAACGTGTGTGTGTGTCTCCTGTGACGACAGACCGAGAGCCGGGCACAGTGAGTACCCTCCTGGTTCTAAGTTTCATCATATTCATGCACCTGAACACAGCAGCTTGTCCATTTGAGTACGAGGGGCACATGATGGCAGCAGACCACAGCACCCAGCCTGTGCAGAGGCTTGCAGGGGGTTTATACAGTCCTTCTAAAGTGTGTGTGTGTGTGTGTGTCCGCTGAGGACAGTAAACTAGCCGGGTGACACAGTGGAAAGAAAGCAATGCAAGTACAGTTGGATTAGCCGATATGAACAGACCGAGACCAGTCCACCCCTAGCCTGTATGGATGAGATTCTGTTCTGTTTTGCTGTATGTGTGTGTGTGGGTGGTTTCAGCCTGTCAACTGGGTACTTCTGCCCCAGATCTGTTGTTATGTGTTAGCCTTGCCTCCTTCCTCTGTCCTCAAAATGAGTCTTGTAGCATGTACCCACTACACCACACATTCTCGCTATCACACAGTCACACATGCTCCAGCACCGCCACAAACACGTCCTCTCTCTCTCTCTCTCTCCTCCAGCCCACATTGTTGTGCCTATTTAACACCTCAGTGAGCAGATTAACCACACACATGCGCAGGCGCCCGTGCACACACAGGCTCCTCCGCGTGTGTGTGCGTGTACACACACACACACACACACACACACACACACACACACACACACACACACACACACACACACACACACACACACACACACACACACACACACACACACACACACACACACACACACACACACACACACACACACACACACACACACACACACACACACACACACACACACACACACACACACTCTCTCTCTCTCTCTCCTGCCACCCCTGATCCGTGTGCTTAAAGACTCATTGTGTTTAATATCCCGCCACTGAGGGAGAGCGGGGGTGGGGGCTGGTGTAGGGGAGGGGTCTGTGTGTGTGTCTAAGCTAGCAGGGTCATATGACACGGAGCCCCTGTGTTTGTGTGTGTGTGCTTAAAGAGACAAGAGGTGGGGGATGGGTGGGCTGCTCGGGGGTGCACGGGGAGGCTTACGTCGTACAGGTCAGTGCTCCTCTGCTCTGTTCAATAAAGCCCTTTCAATGAGAGTGGGGGGGCGTGAAGGGAGGAACTATTGTGAAGAATGCAGAATGTCCCCTCCCCTGCCAGCCCTTCTTATTCTTCTTCTCTCCTCTCTTGACAGCATCTCTCCATCCTTTCTGTCCTCTAATCTCGCACCTCTTTTCATCTGCACCCCCCCCCCCCCAGCTTCTACCCCGTTCAGCTAGCCCAACACATATAGCCTCTCCCCTGTGTGTGTGTGTGTGTGTGTGTGTGTGTGTGTGTGTGTGTGTGTGTGTGTGTGTGTGTGTGTGTGTGTGTGTGTGTGTGTGTGTGTGTGTGTGTGTGTGTGTGTGTGTGTGCGCGCATTTCATTGACAGGCAAAGACTATAATGGACTCAAAATGAAGCTCTAATCCACTAACAATAGAATCCGTTGGTCTGTGTGTGTGTGTGTGTGTGTGTGTGTTGTCAGTCCTGTGACGCGCAAGGGGGTTGTGTGATGCGCAAGTAACGAGCGCACAAACACACGGTCTGTTACACACTTACTTGCACACAGCGGCTTTCACAGTCAATTACACAATGTGTGGGCAGACACACACGCACACACACGCACCCATGCGCGCAAACTGCAGATTTTTCTGCTCGCCGGACCCAGGAGAGGGTCTGAGAGCCACTCCATGTAGTCATCAACTTACGGTGTGTGTGTGTATGAGACAGAGGTCAAGGGAGAGGGAGAGTGTGCAGTGGTTGAGTGTGGGCGCTCCTGGTTGCTAGTGCTGCTGTGTGCCATTAACCCAGGAGGGAGTAATAGCGTGTTTTTATAACCTGCTCCACGCGGAGCACTACGGCTTTACATTGAGTGCTTGGTGGGCCGAAGCCTTCCCTCTCACGTGCAACGCATGCACAGTGAGGGCTCTGCTTCCACAGGCCAGGCCGGTCTAGTGGTTAGGATAGTTGAACACTAGATAAAACCTGCTCCCGGGTTCCGTCCGCCATGTCCGTGAGACTTGAGCAGCCCTACCTGCTCATTCATGTTATTTTAGGAAAAAGGTCACTGAAAATCCCCCTGGATAAAGGTGTCTAAACGTCAAAATAGTAACGACGACGTAGTTGAGGTTGTTTGGGTTTATTCAGTGTGTATTTATTTCCTTCTGTTCTTCCAGAGTAACGCCATGCTGCCCGAAAGCCTGAGGAACTCTGACAAGCGGCGAAACGGGCCGGACTTCCTCAACGACTCAAAGAAACGCAAAGTAGAGGACAAGGACTCCAGCCACTATGTGAGACACCAGCCAGTGTGTGTGTGTGTGTGTGTGTAAACAAGATTTCACATGCAGTTTTAAACAAATGGGAGGCAAGCTTTATCTGATAATATTTGAAAATAAGAACTTTGGTCGACCACCATCTGTGCTCATCAACCTTGGGCATACACTTTTGAAACAAAACCTGTGTTTGTGTGTGGACATGGGGTCCGTTAAAAAACCTCAAACATCACATCAGTCGGGTGAAAACACAAACCACCACAGGATGTTTTGACGATAACGTGTTTGTTTTGTTCTTTCCGAGCTAATGCGCTGATGCTAAGCGTTGGGTAAACGGCTGGGAGAGCCGGAGCGTTTGAAGTGGAATGTGAAATGTGTTGGTGGTGCTAAGTGGCCGTCTGCCTTCACAGGACAGCGACGGGGACAAGAGTGACGATAACCTGGTGGTGGACGTCTCTAATGAGGTACGCGTGCTGCTCCCTCCCACCTCCTCTTTGTTGCTCTTTTTGCTACCCCATAGCTCTTTGAGTTTATATTATGTCTGCTTTTTGAGTTTGCTTTATGTGATTTTACCTCTTTAGTCACTGTGGTCTTTTATTCTACCTCTTCTCTGTATGAGCTCTTTGTGCTATTCTACCTCTTCTCTGTATGAGCTCTGTGTGCTGTTCTACCTCTTCTCTGTATGAGCTCTGTGTGCTGTTCTACCTCTTCTCTGTATGAGCTCTTTGTGCTATTCTACCTCTTCTCTGTATGAGCTCTTTGTGCTGTTCTACCTCTTCTCTGTATGAGCTCTGTGTGCTGTTCTACCTCTTCTCTGTATGAGCTCTGTGTGCTGTTCTACCTCTTCTCTGTATGAGCTCTGTGTGCTGTTCTACCTCTTCTCTGTATGTGCTCTGTGTGCTGTTCTACCTATTCTTTGCATCAGCTCTGTGTGCTGTTCTACCTCTTCTTTCTTTTGGTTCTGTGTGAATCTAACTCTTCTTTTAATTAGCTTAGTGTGCTATTCTACTTTGTTTAATAAGTGTGATTCTACCTTGTCTTTTTATTAGCTCTCTATGCTAGTCCTCTGCTTCTTTTTTTAAGCCTTTATGCTATTACACATCTTTTATTAGCCTTTCATGCTAGACTACCGCTTCTTTGTATTGGCCCTAGAGATGCGCGATTCGGTTTTATCAGGCCGATCACAGGGTGGGAATGGTGATCTTCCATTTAAAATGACTGTTTATTGTGTAGCATTATTTATTGATTTGCTATTTATAGCATGGAAAGTACATTTTCTTGACAGAATTGAGGATGTGATTAAGAGCTGAGGAAGTATGAGTAGTCAGCAACTGCTATATATTGGACGGAAACAAATTTCAATATCTTATTTAGGCCATGTAGATTATGAAGAAACTGAAACCAAAGCAACCACTGCCGGGCTAAAGAGCAGTACGGCTCACTATGCATGCACCATGCATCATTTCTAAAAGACGATAATTCACTATAGCCTACATAAGATAATAAGAACAATTGAACGACAATTTTTTTTAATTACTATAGATGGAACCAAATACAGGGCCTTTTTAAATTTAAGACTAGACAAAATGGTGTTAAATGGTTGAACTGCCCATTCAAGGCCCTGATATACTTCCAACTCAATTTTAATTTGCTTGGTTGCAAAGGCTGTGGAACATCTCCCGAATACTACAAAAAATTCCAACGTTTCATCGGATTGCTCCGGACTGGCCATTTCTGCTGCTCCATAGTGTGTGTGTGTGTGTGTGTGTGTGTGTGTGTGTGTGTGTGTGTGTGTGTGTGTGTGTGTGTGTGTGTGTGTGTGTGTGTGTGTGTGTGTGTGTGTGTGTGTGTGTGTGTGTGTGTGTGTGTGTGTGTGTGTGTGTGTGTGTGTTCGATCTGAGCATCCGTGATTAGCCCTGTTTGCTATTATACATCTTCTATTAGCTTTTCATGCTAGTCGACCCCTTTTTATTAGCTTCCTGTACTATTCTACCGTGGCTTCTTTTATTAGCTTTTTGTCCTGTGCAAACTGACACATCTTTTTGTACCCATTGATTTTCTGTACTTTCTTATGTTGTACTTTAAAGTGCAATGGTTGGGGGGGGAAAAGAGCAAATGAACACAGACACAGACACAAAGAAGGATAGTTAACTACCATGCTTGGGAGTTTACACACTAAGAGGTTGAGATGAACAATTCCTTCTCCCCCAGGACCCGTCGTCACCCCGGGGCACGCCTCTTCCCTCTCCCAGGGAGAACGGCCTGGAGAAGGGACGCACCCTGAAGAAGGACCCCTGCAGCCCGGCCTCCACGGCCTCCTCGGCCAGCTCGTCCTCCCTCAAGTCCAAAGAGATGGCCATGGTAAAAGACCACCTTGACTGGATCCCCTTTAGAGCACCTGTTGCCCAATAATAAATGTTACCACATTGCAATTAATGCGTTATTTCTGTTTTGTATATATACAGTAGGTGCCACAGAATACTAATTTAATCAATTACCTGTTAATGGAACTGAATAATCATAATCGCAATATCTCTGTAAAGTAATCGTAATTATGATTTTGGTGATAATCATGCAGCCCAAGAGACCAATTTAGTGGGGCAATTGCGATCATATTTTAGCATTTCTTTATACGATTTTTTTATTGTCTGCAGCTTAACCCTAAGGATTCCTTGAGCAAGATCCTTAACCCATATCTGCTCTTCAATGACTTCTCTGCACTGAATTCAGGTCACGTTGGATAAAGCACCTGCTAAAGGACTAAATAGTAAATAGAAAAAGACTAGTTTGCAGATATACCAGAAGTCAGAAGTTGTGAAGCATGTTGTCTATCTGTAAAAAAGCGTACATAAAACATATAAAGAGAAGCTGTTTGAGTGGGGTTGGGAACCTTCAGCTGTTCTAATACAGAAACCGTTTCTTTTGCCACTGTTTTTCCTGGCAGCGTGACAAGGCAGGCACGCCAGGGTTAAAATCGACCACACCCACACCAAGAGGAGACTCCACCCCTGGACCAAGCTCCACCCCTGGGTTACGGCCCAGCCTATCAAAACCCCCCTCCATGGAAATGCCCCACCCACCAAGTAAGCCTTACTCACACATGCTTTTTAAACATGTCTTATTTGCTAACTAATGTCTTGGGTGCTTATCGGAAATGTGCAACGAATAACTTCAAAAGGGAACATTTGTGTCTTGTGTATTTACCAACATTTTGCTAAACAATGCTTTTTTTTAGAATATACGTAACTTTGACACTACTTTGTTTGATTTATTGTTGTTGCCTCTTCAGAAATTGGGCACCTTATGAACAATTTGAAACAAATGTAGCGTAGACTGGCCTTTTTGATTAAGTGTGTTTGAGTGTTTTTCTGACGATTATAGGTCTGTTTGATGCAATGTTCAATGCTCCATCTCCTCCCTCCTACCTCATCTCTCCTTCCTCTTCTCTCCTCCCTCCCCCCCTCCCCCATTCTACCCTCCTCCCTCCCCCCTCCTCCCTCCCCCTAGCCGCGGGCCTGCGGACCCCTATGGCCGTGACCGGGCCGTACCCGGGTGCGTTCGGTATGCTGCCCCACGGGGTGGGGATGAACGGGGACCTGGCGGGCGCGGCCGCCTACGCCGCCGGACTGCACAACATGTCGCCTCAGATGAGCGCCGCCGCTGCGGCCGCCGCCGTCGCAGCGTACGGCCGCTCCCCCATGGTGAGACCCTCCCCCCTTTGTTTCCCCTAGCAACCACCGGGTGCTCGGGCGCTGCTCTCGTGTCTTCAGCACTCCTTGATCTCGTTGCTGAGATCAACAACCTGTTGACGGGTCTCAACATTATGCCCCTTTCCTTATATGGGTCCTTTTTTATTTTACAAGATTTTAATTGATCTGTTAATTATTGATGCACAATAGTCATAAATATGAATACTTTACCTTATCTGTTTGTTGGACTGTGTTGGTCTTAAACTAGCTTCCGGTGACATAACCAAATATTGTCAAATATTTGGACACGGCCTGTGTCTATATGCAGAGTCTATATACTCTGAGTCTATAGTCCCAGGCAGGTGCCTGCGGTTGGCTTAGTCACATCTGCGGCGGAACAGCATGTCTTTAAGGGCCGCGAACAAGCTCTAATCTGCTGCAGCTGGGAGATGATCAGCAGGCAGGTGTTGCTTGTTGAGGAGCACCAGCCTCCCATCATGAGCCTTCAGAACGGCGGCGTCTGTCCAGCGTGGCGTAGCAATAAGCTGTCTGTCCACCTCCTAGGCGAGGCTTCCTGGGTTGCTACGGCATCACGGCTGTGTCTGTGGTCAACTCTTTATTTTTGACGTCTCTGCACTGCGGTTATTGAGGCCATTTGTGGCGCTGGTGTTAGACGGCTCAGAACGCTGTTTGCTGAAATAGACTCATTGAACTCCCAAGAACAAACAAGTGCCTGTGTGTTTATGGGAGTCTGTTTGATTTGTTTCCCTGATGACAATGTGTGCGTTCCTATCCTGTTACGGTGCCCGTTTGTCTTAGACTAACAGACGTTGACGGCAAGTGTATTTGAACCTGGAAATGATTTGTTTTAAAGGTCGGCTTCGACCCCCATTCCCACATGCGGGTGGCTGGACTACCACCCAGTCTGACCGGCATCCCTGGAGGCAAACCGTGAGTGTGTTTTGTTTGTGACCTCATGTTTTTATTTTTTTCATGTTTGTTTGTTTTTTATTGGTTATCAAATGGCTAGTTAGTGATTCTGAAGTACAGTTATCTAAACAATCTCTCTCACTCACTCACTCACTCACTCACTCACTCACTCACTCACTCACTCACTCACTCACTCACTCAGGGCGTACTCCTTCCACGTGGCGGCCGACGGCCAGATGCAGCCCGTCCCGTTCCCACCGGACGCTCTGGTGGGCCCGGGCATCCCTCGCCACGCCCGTCAGATCAATACGCTGAACCACGGCGAGGTGGTGTGCGCAGTCACCATCAGCAACCCCACCCGCCACGTCTATACGGGCGGCAAGGGCTGCGTCAAGGTCTGGGACATCAGTCACCCCGGCAACAAGAGCCCCGTCTCCCAGCTCGACTGTCTGGTGAGGAGATGCATTTAAAATGACACTTTCAAAATCACAATTATTTGTGTGTCTGTCTTGCTTCGGGATGGGAAAAATACACAAGGGCGCCAGCCAGTGCAGTGCAGCATTGCTCTGAGGGCCCCGTCTTTGTCGGCCACACCGCGCGGCCCCGGGATCGGTGGGGGCATGTTTTATTTGGGACGAATAGGCAATACAATTGTTGGGATATTCCTGATTGATCCTGACTGCGTGTACATTGAGGGTTATAACACACCTCACTGAATTTGGTTCTGAATCATTGATAAAAAAGTGTCCATCATGCTACTCTTTCAAAGAAGGTTAGGACAGCCGCTACTGACGGTGAAATATGAACCTCCACGAGCTGGACAATGACGAGCTAAAAAGAGAAGAAACCCTGAATGTGTTTCATAGGGGTAACACGGATCTGGTTGGTCCCCTGTGTTCCTTAGAACCGGGATAACTACATCCGCTCCTGCCGTCTCCTACCCGACGGCCGCACGCTCATCGTGGGCGGCGAGGCCAGCACTCTGTCCATCTGGGACCTGGCCACGCCCACTCCCAGGATCAAGGCGGAGCTTACGTCGTCGGCGCCGGCGTGCTACGCCCTGGCCATCAGCCCTGACTCCAAGGTGTGCTTCTCCTGCTGCAGTGACGGGAACATCGCCGTGTGGGACCTCCACAACCAGACGCTGGTCAGGTGAGACTCTAAGCCTTCTTCTCCCCTGCTGGCGTCCGTGGACCCGACGAGGATGCTAACACTCTGCCTGCCTGGACAGCATTGTCTCCTGGCGCTTATGATTTGTACAACGGCTTAAACCAAAATCATGATTTTGTGAGAAGTCGAGAAAAAGCTAAGTGTTGAACAGTTCAACAAAAAAATGATGTGCAATTATACAAATGTTGACTAGGTTTAGTTTGGCACCAATAGTAATATTTACACCTCGTATTTATTGATGTATCCATGTCTTTCTATGTACGTATATATCTAAACAGTGCTTGTCTTATGTTCTGCATGCAGGCAGTTCCAGGGACACACGGACGGGGCCAGCTGTATAGACATCTCCAACGACGGCACCAAGCTGTGGACCGGGGGCCTGGACAACACGGTCCGGTCCTGGGACCTGCGGGAGGGACGGCAGCTCCAGCAGCACGACTTCACCTCCCAGGTAACCCTCCACCAGACTCTGGCTGCTGTCTCATCAGCAGTAGCTCGAGCTAAAAGACAATCTGCGACCGCACCCTGTGTAGAGTAAACCCAAATAAATAACAAAACACAAATGAGGCAAGAACTCGTTAGGTCAACTCGCCCAAGAACTTCCCCCAGCAGCAGTGTCATGTCCTGACGGTGGTAAACGACGTTGCCTCGCTGTATGGGGTGACATCTATGTTTTTCCCCCTGTGCAGATCTTCTCTCTGGGCTACTGTCCGACCGGAGAGTGGCTGGCCGTGGGCATGGAGAGCAGCAACGTGGAGGTCCTCCACGTCACCAAGCCTGACAAGTACCAGCTGCACCTCCACGAGAGCTGCGTCCTCTCCCTGCAGTTTGCCTCCTGCGGTGAGTCAACCCTGGCTCCCCTCAACGCCGTGAGACCTGTCATCTCGCTCTCTCTCTCTCTCTCTCTTTCTTTCTCTTTCTCTTTCTCTCTCTTTCTCTCTCCTAGTCTCTAGCTTTCTCTCTCTCTCTCCTAGTCTCTAGCTTTCTCTCCTAGTCTCTAGCTTTCTCTCTCTCTCTCTCCTAGTCTCTAGCTTTCTCTCTCTCTGTTTCTTTGTCTCTCTCTCTCCTGGTCTCTAGCTTTCTCTCGCTCTCTCTGTGTCTCTCTCTCTCCTGGTCTCTAGCTTTCTCTCGCTCTCTCTGTGTCTCTATCTTGGTCTCTGTCTCTCGATGTATGTTGTTCAAATCATGGCGTTAAAAACTAATTTGATTTGTGTTTTCCTTTGTACACTTCGCATCTCCAGGTAAATGGTTCGTGAGCACTGGAAAAGACAACCTACTGAACGCATGGAGAACGCCGTACGGTGCCAGCATATTCCAGGTCAGAACAACGCATTGCCATTGTTTCCCTGTTGAGCTGGGTGGTGAAGCCCAACCCAGGCCCATTCTCCAACTATTTCTACTCTGACCCAGTTTGACACTGACCTTTTTCAAAGCATATTCGTTAAGATAACACCTTTGCTTGATGAACCAGAATCAACCTTATTATCTAGTTCTGTAACGTATGTTTAGAGCTTCATCGGCTGGTTTCTCCTGTTAACTAACACTAGTTTTGTGTTCCCGCTCCTCCTCACCAGTCCAAGGAGTCTTCGTCGGTGCTGAGCTGCGACATCTCAGTGGATGACAAGTACATTGTCACTGGCTCAGGGGACAAGAAGGCCACCGTCTATGAAGTTATCTACTAGAGTTTTACACCGTGAAACCTCCGTTTCTCATTTTTTTCTTTTTTCTTTGGTCCACCCAACCCAATGTTTCATGGGGGATTTTCCCACAATTCAACAGGAGTAGAGACTTTTTTTTTAACTCCTATCTCCGACCTCGCAGGAATAAGCGTATGGTTGTCTGGACACGTCCAAGGACTTTTTAGAATCCATTTTTTTCGGGTCCAAACCTGGGAGGGAATAATTTTAGGATGTTCGTCCGCCGACGTGGAAATGTACCAGGACTAATCTACAGAGCTCGGTGTTTTTTAGCCAGGGACACTGTGCTGGACCGAATGTGACGCTTACAGCGGGTGACTCGACGTCCACTACGGGATCTCTTATCTCAACTGTGAAACTGAGCGAGAAAGAGAGCGAGAGAGAGAGCGAGAAAGAGAGAGAGCGCTCTCAGCTTGAAAGACGTCAATATAATGAGTGACAATGTGCAGATGGTGACCTCACTGACCCTGATTCTGACCATGTGACCTCAAGCTGCTGAATAGTGCTCATCGGACACACATTTGTTCCGTACGTGGTGCAGGCCTAAATGCGGGCTGGCATCTAATTATCATGCTGGTGTTGTTTTCTGTGAACGGCTTGTTTGCCTTTCCCTCCATGTGGAAGCGGGCTGATGATGCCGTATTTCGCTCTCATCTCACATACTGTGTGTCGCTGTTGGATTACCCCTTGAGATGCCACTTTAAATATCAGTTGATCCATGTCAGGGTGGAATGTCTTAACATAGGCCTTGCTGCACTGTTGGATTTTCCTGTAAGGAAACGTATTATTCACTAACGGTTGTATAATTGTACCCACTCCCCCTATTTTAGAAACTCCTTTCTTTTAGAATCAACTTCAGAATTATTTTTATTTAAGGTATGATTTTCTTTTTGTTTATGTCTGCAAAACAGTTTTTGAACTTTTAGCCACGAGGTAAGCTAGACCTTGAGGCAAGACATAACTATTTTATTTTCTGAAATGCTGTTTAAACTACTGTCGTCTTAAGTCATCCTAGCTAGTCTGACTTGATCACTTGAAATTCATTCCAAATAACATTTCAATTTATTTTCTTTACGTTCAGTCTTCAGAATAAAACGAAATGATTGGTCAGATAGTATGAGAAGAATAACCATGATTGGTCAGATAGTATAACATATACAATCTCTTATGTAAGGCCCTCTTGAGTGCTGACTTAAATTTTACTTTGGCCTCCTTAATGACATTTAACATTAATGAATCTAGTATGGCAACTGTATGTATCCATGTTTAGTTAAAATGTTGATACAAGAAGTGTACAGGTTGTAATAGATTGAATGCAAAATGTATTTATCCTTCAGTCTTAATTACTCATAATTTACTATATGAACTTTATTTAGACTAAATTAACAAATCCAGAATTGAGCCCAAACCTGCCTTTGAAACACAGAATGTCTTACCTGCCTCACAAGCGAAGCCCAGATTTAAAATGCTTTTTAGCTTCTCACACAACTTGGTTAGATATTGTGAATTTCATTATTGAAAATGACAACCAATTTGTGGGAATGGAGTCATTTAAATCCTTTCACTAATCTAGCTTGTTTACCAAATAAACTTTTTTTTTTTTTAAACTAGTGTCTGGCAAACTGAATTCTATTGCAGGTCGACCATTGCTTTCTTTTCTATAATATTTTCGTAAGAAATCAATTTGAACATATGATGGATTCCGAGTCCGTTCCTTTGGTGAAATGGCGCATAGTGCCAGATGAAAACTGTTTCAACTTGAAGACGGTCTGAATCAAAAGTCTTCACTTTGTTGATTTCATGACTTGGCTATTTTTGTTATGTTTTTATAATTGGTTGGTCGTTTGTTCGATATATGTATAAAGTGTATAGTTTTCTTTTTCTTATCACTTACTTGCGATAGAAATGAACTTTTTTTTGTATGCGTTTTACAAGGAAAAGATCAATCTTGCCATGAGAACACTAAAGGTCTTAATGCTAGATGACAAATGGTTTTAAAGTGTAGACAATAAATGTTTGGGTTTTTTAACTGTTGTGTGGAATCATTTGTTGGGTGATAAATACATTTCAATGGTGTCTTTGAAATTACCTCTTTCCGGCTTCTACAGGTTTTACGGAGCTTATACTGGACATTTATTCATCATATTTTGTGTTGCTTTTGTGAACTGAGGTTTTTTTTTAATGAATAACTGACTAAACATCGACTCCCAGTCAGGAAAGTGCAAAAATACATGATTATAATATAAATCTTTAATGTTTAATAATTTCTTTAATTTCTACAATAACAAACTTGGTTTGTTATTTATTACATATATTATATGTTTAGGTGAATGTGATTATATCAATGGGATTTGTTCAATATTTAATTTGCTTATATGCAAGAAATATATACCAATGAGTTGCTGCCGGAATTCCTCTGATAGGTAAGGTCAATAACCTCACAATGGCACCGGTCAACGGCTGGGATATATTAGGCAGCAAGCAAACTGCTTGTCAACTACTTGCAGTCAGTTTTGATTTTGATCCATTGGAAGCAGGACAAATTGGCAGGCTTAAAAATCCGAGCTACTTTGACCAGGTGGATCTTGTAACGCAGGACGACTGGGTCGGAATACCTGCCAAACAGCAGGTCTTGTATGGTGTCCCGTTACACGGCAGTCAGTACCTACCGCCAGTTGTCCAGAGAAGGCAAGGGACGGGTTCATGGGCGCTGAAGGCTCATTGGTCCACGTGGTCGACACCGCTGAACAGCTTCTGTGGCACAAATAACCGAAAAATGTTAAAAAGGTGTCGGAACACACAGGCCATCGCGGCTTGCTGCATTTGGGGCTGAGTAGCAGCAGACCAAACGGCCCCTACAACGGGTATTTGAGTGTCAGAACTGGTGGGAAGTAGGCAGGTCGTCGGAGACGGTGTGATGTGCTGTTGGAAAAACCTCTGGTCATGGCATTCATGTAGATGGTTATTTTGACACGTACCACCACCAACCTCCACATTGTTGCAGACCAAGTTCACCCCTGCATGACAACGGGCTGCACTGATGTCAGCATCCTCTTTCGAAAGGCCCTGCCGCACTGCAAGAATTGTCCGGGAATGGGTGAGTGTCCACAGTATTAGGTGATAATGTGGGAATTACAGTTGTCTCGATGACAGAATGAACAAGATGGGTCACACACATTTTCTAGACTTTCCAGGGTATTAAGGGTATTTATTTATTTTGGTTTAAGCACTGATTAACAGCATTTGATCGTCCCTCCCTCCCATACACGGACGAGATATATTTCCTCCTAAACCTCCCAAATCCCTAATCCTATTTCATCCCTCCGCAACACTAAAAAGTGCCTTCCCCCCTCCCTCGCTGTTTATCTGCTGTACTGAGGAAGTGAGTACGCTTGTACCCCTGTAAAACGGGACAGATCTCAGTGTGAATGCGTGTTCACAATTTGGAGGCCATTGTTGCTTGAGGAACAGATTCAAAGACCAGGAAGTGATGTAACTCGGAGGGTTACATCACATAGTCTTTTGTCCCATCTGTTGATCCTAAAGTCTGTCTCTCTGTTTGTTTGTCTCTTCTGTGTCTGGCGCTCTAGATAGGTCTGTGCCCTCCACTTATCCTTATCCTTCCTGTATCATCTATTTGTTTTTTTAAATGCGAAAAATGTAACCTTCTAAAGTTATTTTGTATTTTCCTTTTGTTTTGTTTCCTGGCTGTCAAATTCATTAAAAGCGTACCTCTCACGATTGCACTTTCTTTCAACCTATTTTCACCTCCTCAGTGAACTCGTTCTGTCACAGCATCTTGCATTTTTGTGACTAGTATTGTGTGTGCGTGCGTATTTTTGTGTGTGTGTGTGTGTGTGACAGAGCGGTGTTTGCTTACCATCGTGTGTGTGTGTGCATGCGTATTTTTGTTTGAAAGAGAGGGCGTGATAGTCAGTGTGCTTAGCATCGTGTATGTGTTTGAGAGAGAGTGAGAGTGTGTGTCAGTGTGTTAATGAGCTTAGAGATGTCTTCTCCCAAGGAGATGCACCCCACTGAGGTGATCAGCCCGGCTGGAGCTGCAGGTATCAACCGGAAACACCTGCCACACACACACACACGCATACAACTATACACAAAAATATCCACCCATAGGTACCCACATGCAAGAACACACACACAAACAAACATAAACACACATACACTAACAGAAATACACTCACTCACACACACGTGCACACATACACACACACACACACACACACACACACACACACACACACACACACACACACACACACACACACACACACACACACACACACACACACACACACATACACACAGAAACACACTTAGAAATACAAACACACACACACACACACACACACACAAAACACACACACAAAACACACACACACACACACACAGTCTGCTGCTGCTCAGTGCCGATAGCACAACTCTGTCCTGTCAACATACTGGATAATCAGCTGCAGGGGATTGTGGGTAAGCTGTAATAATCCCTACCATGGAATATGGAAAGTGCCGCAGACTTATTCAACGGAGAAGAGATAAAGGTGTGTTTAGCGGGTGTGTGTATGTGTGAAAGAGAGTGAGAGAGCAGATTATGTTTTTTCTATATATGCAGATTTTTTTTTTCCATTAATAATGGGGAAAACACCCCCACACACAAACTCACCTTAGAACGTATGTACCAACAGCGGCAAATCCATTTAACTCTTTCTACTGGAATGAGTGCTTCTCCCTGTTTTCACATCCTAATTAGCAGATAAACGCTCATTACGCTTTTGTACTCCAGGGAATAATAATATAATATGTTTATTGCCATTTGCAAAAACAATTATATATAAATAGGATAGCATTATAACAAGAAAAAAAATACTGCATTTTGTTTCAATGTTAAGAGATCGAATATCGTTTATAGCTTTAGTTAGAAAGGTAACTAGTCTGAAGCCTGGTTATCTGAGACCAAGCATCCAAAACAATAATAACCATTGATTGTGAGGTTTATAGGCTAATATTTCAATATTCTGACTAAATAATGAATGTTATTCAAATTTAAGTTACAAACTTGGTTGACATCATTTTTTAGCCTTTTTTACGAGTCGCATAGGAAGGAATGATTAGCCGTTCATAACGTGACACTGGACGTTATTGGGCACATCTACAGAAACTCCCACTGAATATAATCTGTTTTCAGATCGATCACACACCCAGAGTCCCACCCCCATCCTCTAAAGAGTGGCCTGAGGGACTACACTCATCATCTATTGATCCTGCGGTCAATGGCAATAAACTGGTCTCTGCACACCAGACCAGATACATTGATTATATTTACCGTCTGGATGTTTCTCCCAGCGTACCTACACCAGAAACACACACACACACACACACACACACACACACACACACACACACACACACACACACACACACACACACACACACACACACACACACACACACACACACACACAGTATGAACATGAC
>NC_082387.1:18759963-18784963 GCF_031168955.1 Gadus macrocephalus
TTATTTTCTGGATTTTCTCGTTCTCTCCATACTTTTTCACTTGCTCATTTCTCAATGTCTCTTGTTCTTCACCCCATTTGTATTTTTTATTCTCTAACTTTTCGTTCTCGATTTTCTTGCCATCTCTGTGTCCTTTGGGCCTTACTCCTTTTATTTGATTTCATGTTTCTTCTTTAATTTTCCCCCCATCTCATTCCCTCTATATTTCCCTTCAGAATTATTTCCCTTTTTCTGTAACTCTTTCTTTTCGACATTCTCGTTCTCTTCCATATTATTTCTCTCATTCCAACATTATTGTTTTCTCCACATTTTCTCTCCCTCCTAATTAAGAATATTCTGTATATTCTCTCATTGTTTATGTTTATTGAGTTAAGAATTTATTTCCGAAGAGTTTGACTTTCTCCCAAATTCATTTGGCGGGCCAGCCAATGAGAGGCTTTGGGGCCAGTGGCTTGGACGGTTCACCTTTAGTTCATGGCGCCATATAAAACTCGCTAACAGAACATATGGGACTAGATCTCAAATCTCCAAATACAAAAAAGTGTTTATAAAAAATAATTCAACGTGATACATGTCTTGCATGAGTGCATGCCATACAAACATCATCTGTGGATAACACTTTTTAAATGCAACTGGGTCTCTTAAGTAGGTTGTGAATCGTTTACTATACGTGTAGAGTTTATGAAATGGGCAGCAGAGTGCAGTAGAGTACTACAACAATGTAAGCGTTTGTGTGTTAATGACCTATTTCTTTGGAGACAAGAAGCGAAAGGTTTGAAATGGCCAGCAGAGTGCAGCATAGTATAATAGTGCGACCGTGTCTGTGAATGAGGGCTGCAGCGAGAGTCCGACTGACAGATCGTAGCCCAGTGCGTCAATAGGCTGTTTTATTCGGGGCTGAAAAAAAAATATATATATGTGAAACAGACTTTGGATGGATATATATATATATGGAACTTTAGATGTTTGGGGATAAGCAGCACAGCAGTCAGGTAGCTATTTGAAGCTATTATAAACTGCGTATTTTGTTTATTTAGGTAAAGCATTATGAAAAAAATTGCATGTACAATAAAGTATATATATATAAAAAAAAAAGTATGCCCAGAGGGATAATTTTCTTTTCTCTCTGGGCTGAGCCCCGGATGTTAATGAAACCTAGAATCCCCCTGTCGTAGGCGTAGCTTATGTGTTTCGAATCGCGACAAATAAAGAAGTGGAGGTTCGAGGAAGCAGACTGGCAGGAGACGCCAGGTTTGATTTTTGTAAACCGGTTGCACGTTTACTACCATCTGTGGTAAAACAAGAAGTGTGTCATTAGGACTGTTCATGTTATTAAAGGGGTGGTCCACCAAGGATGTTATTCAATGTTCATCGTCAACAAGTCCACTAAAGACAGAGCTCAGAGGCATATCTGGTGTACGTTGTCCATTATAAAGATAGGGTGCTAATGTAAAAGCGCTGTGAGGCTGTGTGACTGACAGTTTGGCCGGCCTAATCGATGTGATGGGTGTTGCATAAACATTGACTGACTAACCAGTTTTAATTTCTAGTACGATAGTATTATACATTTTCTAAGAGTGTGCATAGCTATAGAATTATAAGAGTACAACATTGTAGATCCCCTATCGTGCTCTTAAAATGCCTACTAAAATGCGACCATAAAAGAAGCAGTTGAAGTCATCATAGGCAAGATTTTAGAAAGTACTAAAGGTACACACACACACTTTTTGCAGCAAATATAAAATTAAATAAATTGAAATGATTTATATAATGCATAAAAATTAGAAACGCAACTTAACCTCTGTAACCATTATGGCCCCAGGCCTCATAGAATGGAAAGTTATTATGCAAAGTTATCCTCTGGTTGATCTTGCTAGCACTGTTCGAGCTAGAAAATACACAAAAAAAAAAAATCAAATACTTCCTAAGGGAATACCTGCTACTATTAGAATAATAATATATTAAAGGGGTGATATTATGCTTTTTCGACGTTTCCCTTTTCCCCTGCTTTAAACAGTTATATGCCGTCTGTAAACATGTTTTACGTCTGCTAGGCTAGAAAATCAAAGTCCGAACCAGGGCGCGCCCACCGAGAACGCTCCTCAATAAGTGGGTGAAACGGCTTGTTTGCACTTAAACTTTACCTCCGTGATAATATGACGTCAGACTATGCAGTGGGCGGTGCTGAAGTAGCGCCTCCCAGCTGTTAGCCACGCCCTGAAACAAAGCTGTTTACAGCAGTAGCTGATGGTGTGAAGTTAGCCGCCATGTCGAGAAGATATTCCTGGTCGATTTATTTTGACCACGCACCTAATGTTATTGTGTTGAGTTGGATTCATGATTATTCAAGCTGTAATGTGAATTTAATGTTTTTTGGCCTTGTACATCGTCACGGCACATATTCAATGCTAGAGAATTACTAAATAATGACTCAATAACATATTCAAACACCACAATGATGCTTCAAATCATCATCATCGACTTTTGACATTCTATAATTGTAGGTTGTACTTGGCGATCATGCATTAGCCTACAATGAAAGGGAGAACCGCAAGCTACAACAGGACTAGCCGCCTTCAAGGTCGTGTTCCCGAAGTCCAGGAAGGGGAAATGCAACACAAAGCCAATAGAAAAACACCCTACATACAGTTAGTTGAAAAAAATTGGTTATTTTTAATACAAACAGAAAGTTGGTATTAAAGTAAGTAATTAATGTAGTTATTGCCATGTTTAATATATGTACGTGGAACTAAGAAAAGTACCAAAACACAAAGGGACTAATGGATTGCAATGTTTGGCAGACTAAGTTGATGCCCTGGTCTTTGAGGAGACCAGGGCAAATCCCTAAAACCAGAATGGGGTTCTCAGAACTAACAATGTTGTACCAATATATTGTTTCCCTTGGGATATTGTATATGTGCATTTGATTTCCCTCTGCTGTAAGTCAGGCACAGACTAACCGGCTTGGGGTTTCCTTGATCTTCCATCAACAACTTGATGTGATTTGTTCCAACTGATGCATGACTACCGCACCATGCATGCAGAGTGGAATAAGGCTCCGCTGAGTGCTAATAAGAATAACTCCTAAGTCTTTCCATTTTTGACGACAGATTCTAAAAACATTATGGACGTTGTTTTCCGCCGCAAATTGTCGTGCTTCTAGAAAGAACAAGGGTACAAGTCTGCTTATGTGTTCTGAGTCAGTCCTCTTATTGCGATCGATTTGTAAATCACTCCATTTGAAGAGAATCATAGAGAGGATCTTTGTAAAATTGATTTGTTTTAATGTAACAGACGATTCAACCAGGTACAGCTACAGAAGTACAGAACCCGTGTATCAAGTTTGTCCTCAAATGTGTTTTAATTAATTACTAATGTAGGCCTTGCCTGTATTACGGAGGCTTGGGATAGGTTTTCCCCCATCAGTCCAGATATATGGTAAACATAACTTCCCCCCTGACCCATTAGCCATAGTCGCAGGGCTTCTAGTAGAATAATTAATGCTAATGAACAGCGCTCATTAACTGTCTAGCCAACAAGTGTGTCATCCCTCAGTGATTTGTTTCTCATAAAAACTGCATAAATAAAATATGAAGCAAGAAGTGGAATCCTGGCACCTGATTATACACGTTGGAAACAAATCTCCCGCTTAGCCCCCCCCCCCCCCCCCCCACACCCATAGCTATTGGTCAGGGCGTTGCGCATGCAATATCACAAGTTCTGCAAATATTGTAGCGATGAGGAAATATCCATGCCTAATTTTTTCCTGACATCAGCCTAGTCACACTCAAATCAGTGTGGATGGCCCTGCCCTTTAAATGCTGTAGAGTACATATTGCCCAATTACAAACTAAACGACATAGGGCAATGGAATTGGCGTTTATCCGACCACTTACATGGTTTCCCCCCCTTCTCCTCGGAGGAAGGCAATAGGCAGCCATAACAAGGTGTGGGCAGACAGGGGTGGGACGGGCCAGGGGAGAATGTGATGGGAGCTGGGACGTTTTCAATTTGGGTCTGATTACCAAACCTGAGAAGAATGACAGGGCAATTCACTTCTCATAGGGGTTTAAATGGCCACTCACCAAACTGATGAATATTATATCAGGGAGCGACTGTATTAAAATCCTCGCTGCCTGGAGATGGTTGGGGGAAGATAAAAACCTGGGATGTCGCATGAAGAATACTCCAGAAAAAACACATGGAGTACACGCCAGAAACAACAACGTGTTGTCCAGAAACAACACGTGAAGAACACTCCAGAAACAACACATGAGGAACACTCCAGAAACAACACGCGAAGAACACTCCAGAAACAACACATGAAGAACACTCCAGAAACAACACATGAAGAACACTCCAGAAACAACACGCGAAGAACACTCCAGAAACAACACGCGAAGAACACTCCAGAAACAACACATGAGGAACACTCCAGAAACAACACATGAAGAACACTCCAGAAACAACACATGAAGAACACTCCAGAAACAACACATGAAGAACACTCCAGAAACAACACATGAAGAACACTCCAGAAACAACACATGAAGGAGAATGGAGACCAGGGGTACACGGCACAGTGCCTGAGGCTTTTCCCCTCATTTAGCTAATATGGTTGAGGGGGTTGTTTCTGTTCCTCACTACCTTAACATGAGTTTAAGTCATTTAGACGGTGGTTTTAAAAATACCTATTTACAATAAATCCCTCAACACCTTAAAGATATCCTGAGGGCATTCCAGATAGAAAACAATCTTGAGTTAGAGGTTGTGAGGTTCTCCCCCAGCCATCCAACTTCAATGTTGAAGGAAGATTGATATTTTTTCCACACACAACAGGGTTTCTTTTACTGAAGTGTGGAATTTAATAAGTGCTCTCATAGCCAAGATTAGCCCTGCCCAGCTGTTCCGATATGGTTTTCATATCTATTTATTTTGTGAGCTGTGTTGTGTGTTGTGAGGACAGTATTAAAGCAAAGATCCCTGCAAAGTTTTTAGATTGTGGATTTACGTGCCATGTCCCTGTGTTACGGTGGCAATGCTGGCATCAGTGGAAGGGAGCAAGCCTGAGCTAGTTCTTGTAGGACCCCTTGATGTGGCCTTGATTGTCAGCCAGATAAAAAGATTCTAAGCTAACAGTTTGTTAACACGCCGGTAGCTGTGTGGACTTAAAAGCCAGAGGAAGTGCCTTTAAAGTATTTGGCCAAAGCCCTCCATCTTTCCAAAAAACTCCCTCAATGGCAATTTCCACTGCCGGAAAGCAAGAACATGTTGGTTTATTTCACACTGAGTTAAATTAGAAGTGGTTGATTTTACAGCTATCTGACATCACGAAATTGTCCATTGAAAATGTAAAGTCCCAAAGTTATTTGTTGTATTTCTAGTTAAATGTAGAAATAATTATAGCGTTACATGTTGGTTATGAAACATCTTTTAGCAGGTTCTCCTTCTCACCCACCTGTTTAGTTTCATCGCCAATTCTCTGATTAGAATTGTACACACAAAGTCAACCAACTGCCTCCATGGGAATGTGGTTTTGGTTCAATCAGGAAGTCTGATGACGGTTTTTTCAATCAAGAAGTTGGCACCAGTACGCTTCCTGGCCCCCGAGAATTGTCTTAGACAGATCTTGCACAGGGTGGTGTTTGTGTATGTGTGTGTGTCTGTGTGTGTGTGTGTGTGTGTGTGTGTGTGTGTGTGTGTGTGTGTGTGTGTGTGTGTGTGTGTGTGTGTGTGTGTGTGTGTGTTATGTGTGTGTGTGCAGCCTTCAGGTTTTTTTACGGCTTGTGCTTCTGTTTTGTACGTGTGTGCTTCTGTTTTGTTTGGCTCAATCTGTGTGTTTACATATACTTTCCTACTTAATTATGTATGTGTGTGTGTGGTTGTCATTATATACATGGATGACTTGTGTATGTGTGTGTGGGTGCAAGCATGAACATTCATAGTACCGTACTACTGGAGATACATTGGAGAACAATGTGACGAAACATACTCCTTTAATTGGATTGGGCTCAAGCAGACAGATGGTCAGAGCGTTTCTCCTCTCTATAGTGGTGCTGATGATGATGTTTCAATAGCCGCAACAAACGACAAACAAACACAGACTCAGCGCGGGGGAATGTTCCTGAAGGATGCTGTGCTGTGCTTTACTGGGGAAAAAGAGTCAAACCCACTGTAGCCCAGAAGGACACAACATAATAAAGAAGGCGTGAAGCTCTGCTAGATGAGCACAATAACGAGTGAATGGACAGTAAGGGCTCATCCAGACCAAGTCAGGCGTTGCAGTGAATACCCAGTCTGCGGCAATGTGGGAGCATCACTTCATGGCCCATTGGTATGATGAACGTCAACCTCTCCCTCATGGCCGGGTTGTAAGGCTTTGGAAAGGACAACACTGCGGCGATTGGTTTCTGTTCCATCGTCACACCTGCTCGGTAAAAAGCGGAATGCTACGATGCTAACTTTACATGGTTCACGTTGTTCTTCCAGTGGGCGTCATCCGGCGAGATCGCCAGTTTACGTGATTGGCCACCACAGCGTGACGTTGGGTAGCGTTTCTCCTAAAGTTGATTGAAGATCAACTTGATGGTCAAAGTGGCTGCGTCATTTCTCACAAGCCACTGCGGCCACCTGATGCCGCAGCTTAAAACGCACTACAAACAATCAAATGAACGGTCGCACTGGTGTTTGTTGCCACAAGGCCTGATTTGGTGCGAATGAGCCCTGAGACAACCCTTCGACCATTCCACGCCACAGCTTTCTTCCTCATCTAAACCATCACATCACACATCACTGACCTGGCTGCGGGTCAAACGGTGTGACGTTTCTAAATGACAGGCCAGTACAACACTGGTCTGATTCAATGGACGTCAGTTGATTACATCCCCATGGCTACTTAGCCTTGGGATTGGAGGAAGTGTAGGAAGTGTTACACCATGCTAGCCAGAGAGGTTTCCATGGTGCAGTGGTGGGCTGTTTTGTGAGAAAAACAGTGTTGAGAAGGAAATTATGTTTTGGTGCATGGTCTCCTGGCATCCCATAGAGACTCAAGGGTATGCTGTTGGTAGGTGGTCTAAGTCGACTCTGATTGGCTGTTTCAGAGATATATTATCTTGCTCTGCTGCCTCCCCAGGCATTGGTTTTGTAGAGGGAGTGTGTGTGTGTGTGTGTGTGTGTGTGTGTACGGAAACGCCTGTGTGTGTATGTGTGCGTGTGTGTGTGTGTATGGGTGTGTGTATGTGTGTGTGTGTGTGTGTGTGTGTGTGTGTGTGTGTGTGTGTGTGTGTGTTTGTGTGATAGCGTGTTTGTGTCCTCCTCTATAGCTGTACGAGAGAGCGCTTTTAAAATATTCAGAGGAGCCAATCTAATCAGCCGTTTCATAAAACAATTAGCTGAGAATCATAAAGTGGATTGGTGTAAGATATATTTTACACCAATCCACGAAATGTTTGTAATTATGTTTATATTTAATGAACAATACCACGCTGTTTCCTCTTGTTAGTGAAAAGAAAAAGTGTGCGTTGATGGTGGTTTATAAGATGAGGTTTTTTTAATTACATTTGTATCAGGAATAATTTGTCTGCTGTCATGTCCTGAAAGTGCTTTTATAGAAAACCTATGTGATGTTTTCATATTTCCCACCTCAAATGAGTGTCATCACCATAACAAACAGAAACCAATCTTAGATCAAACAATGTTTTGAGATTAAACCAAACTTACTTACTTGGGTTATTTGGGTTGGTTTTGAGCTGGAGGGCTCAGGCCAAGATGTCTCGCATCTCCACCGCCAGTGTTGTAGCAACATTACAGACACGTGCTACCGGCCCACTCCAACATTGAGTTCCTGTTCTGTCCAGTGTACCCAGGTGTTGGTGGAGTGTCAGGGAAAGTGTGAAGGAACGCATCAAGTGCTGACTTGAAAGTAGCCAGAGATGTGTGCACTTTGATGCTAGGAGGGACCACGTTATACAGTGCTGAGGCTCTCGAGGCGAATGAGTGGAACCTCAAGGTGTTAATGCTGCTGTATTTCGATGATCCTAGTGGCCGTATGCAGGAAGTGCCGTGCCGTGAGGTCTCGCGAAAGTCGAGGTTCACAGCATTCGGGATGATGTTGTTGTAGATCTTCCAAACTAGGATGATGGTGTATCTCTCACGCCGCCGTTGGAGGGAGTACATGGATAGGCGATGGAGTCGATCCCAGTAGTTTGACGATCCAAGTCCCTGAATCTTCGCAGTAAAGGATCTTTGGACTGCTTCAAGTTGGGTAATATCGGACTGCAGGTGAGGAGACCACAGTGGACAGCAGTATTCCAGGTGGGACCGCACATAGGATTTGTAGAGTAGTATCATGGTGGCTACATCCCTGGAGGTGAAAGTGCGTAGCACCCAGCTAGCCATGTTCTTTGCCTTGGAGGATTTCATAGCTATGTGTGTTCTCCAATTGAGGTTGACATCAACATAGACGCCCAGGTCTTTCACATGGTCGGAACCATGGAGGACTTGTCCAGATGGTAAGGTGTAGGGCTGCTTCCAGTCAGGCAGTTTGCCGTGCTGCAGAAGCTGGAACTTTTCCTCGTTAAGTTCCATGTTGTTGGCCTCTGCCCAGTTGACCACAGAGAGGAGATCTTCTTCGAGAAGGATGCGATCAACATGCGAGGATATGTCTTTGTGGAGCTTAGAATCATCTGCAAACACTTTGATTTTGCTGTGTTTGACAACAGAGAAGATGTCATCGATATAGATGAGGAAAAGAAGGGGGCCTAGGACGGTACCCTGAGGGACCCCACTGATGACTTCTATGGTTGAGGACCTGACTCCATCTACGATGACGTGCTGCTTCCGGCCCGCCAAGAAGCTAGCAATCCAGTCGTAGAGCTTGCCTTTGATGCCGAAAGAGCGCAGCTTCTTTAAGAGAATTTTGTGATCTACCTTATCAAAGGCTTTACTGAAGTCAAGGTAAATCACATCCGCATTTCTGTCGAGGTTGAGGTCGCACATGATGTCCTCGATGTGATGAAGGAGCTGGGTGAGGCAGTTTTTTCCGGACTGAAACCCGTGCTGGTTAGGGTTGAACATGTTGTTCCGTTTAAAGAAGCTAACCATCTCTTTGCGAATCATGCGTTCGCAGAGTTTGATGAGATGCGAGGTCAGGGAGACCGGTCTGTAGTTGGCCGCCACGGCCAACTACAGACCGGTCTCCCTGACCAACTGGAGGCCAAATGGACCCGTATTAAAATGGGATAAAAAAGTTCAACTATTGCTATCTTTTTATTTTCATTACCAATAAGTGTATTATCCTACAATGATATTCATATTTAAAGCCTTTGACCTGACACAATATGTTTTGGACAGAGTCGAATAGGCTGCTGATAACCTTTGTGAGAAATCCCAGTCCCTCGTCTCTCAAACGTGCCATTTAGAACAATCAATTATAAAACACACTTCAGTTCCTGTTTGGTGAATGATGGCCAAATTAGTTTATCACTAATGCATTATAAATATAGGGCTCCAGTTGTCATACTGATGCTTATTCCAGGGGGAGAAAGAAATCAGGTCTTTAATCACATGCTTCGCCGGCTTCTCATAGATCCATCTATTCACCATCTGTACTCTTCTTTTCTGATCAGCCAAGCTCATGTTTGTTGAAGGAGAAGCCTTAGCCCTACTGTCATCACCTCGCATAATGCGCGGAGCAAATTGACAGTGTGTGTGCCCGGCTGCAAACGATTGAATTTGAGGGTTTTGCAAAGAATATGTTCTCAGCAACGATCCAAGAAAATTTGTCATTTGAACAGTGACATCACTGGTGGTGACAAGCCACTTGTTTACTCTAAAGTAAGGGTACATTATTAACCATTAATAAACATTAGTTAATGGACTAATGAGCATTATATATAGCATTAGCATGGGGTTGAGGATTAGGGGTGGGATTAGGTGGATTTGGTTGATAAATTAACCCTTTCCCTATTCAATTATGTATAAATTAATATCTGCGAACACCATACACCAACACCATTAAGTTAGTGAACATGCACATCATTTTTAAACATGAACCCCATAAGAAAATCATTATTAGGCCATTATTTAACTGGGAAATATATGTAAGCTATGTATGCTTATTCCTGCAGTAACTTTTAATAATGTTGATGAATGAATGTACCCTCATTGTAAAGTGTTACCAGCGACCTGCTCATTTAAAATGAATGCAAGAGAGGAAGCAGTGGAAGGCCTTATAGTCTAGCAGTGGTGATCCATGGGCTGAGCGACATGAGAAGAGCTTTGGTGATACACAGAGTGAAGAGATGTGGTCTTGAAAGTTGTCTTTAAGAGATTGTGTGAAATACACCTGGGTTATTGCAGATGCAGGTCATGTGTCTGGCGTGGGATTGACTGGGTGATGTGAAGGTTATCTTACTGAAGCTACAGCCTGACTGTGGGCCCCTTCTTGCAGATTAATGGAATAATGTGAAACTACATTTTCATGACCACTGATCACCTGGGTTGCCCAAACGGTTCACCGGTCAGTGGGTGGTGGTATCATCATCATCTCTCTCTCTAACATTCTCTCGCTCTCCCCCATGATTTTTTCTTTTCCATAGCAAACCGAAAAGATTAATAGTGTGTCCCTTATTGGGTTTTGATTACTTCTGTTCACCTTGAGGCATTAAAAAATCTAACAATAATAAAAGATTATTTGTTCTCTGCCCCTAAGCAGAACGACAGGGCCGTAAATCAGAAGGGCCAAAGGCTTGTGTGTTCATGTGTAGGATGCTGAAGCTCTATATGAGCTATATAGCTAAGGGAAAACACTAGTAGTGAGCATTTACATTCTGAGAATCAAACAAAAAGATAATCAAAGATTCACACAATAAAAGTCTGAATATTCATTTGGATCCTTGATTTGTATTGTTATTTTAGTTTTGGCATGGGGTTATATCAGCCTGGCCTTTCTTATTCTGCTGATAGTATAGGCCTAGTTCGGGATTTACTAAAGGGCTTAAAAACATTCTGAGCCCAACAAATATACAACGTTCTTTGTGTTTCATATTTATTTGATATTTTCTTAAACACAAAACAAAACAACAAACAAAACAATCACAAACCTCATATACATACATCACAAGATAGCAAAACTCAAAGGACTTTACAAAACAACACACAGTACAACACGGAAAGATGCAGATCCATAATATTAAATAATTGAATTTAAATGCCCAGTTTCCCAAATACAGTCTTATAAAGTCTCATAAAAATCCAGGGACCTTCAGCCCCACGGTCAAGATCATTGATGAACAAGGTTGCACGTTCCATTGACAGGAGATCCATAAAGCATTTTAACCATTTGTCAGTGTTGAAGCAATTTGTTTTTTGTACTTTCCAATTCATCATAATGATTTGTTGAACCGAAAAAAAAGGCTAAAGCCATAATGTGTTGCGTAAGAGTTGACTCGATATTTCCTACTCTAGTGGTATTTTCATGCCACATTAGATGTATCAATGAAATATACAACTTTGATGAAAATTGTGACAATAATCTCTAATTTTAATCTCGATGAATGATTTATTTTTTAACGAATGAAAAATATACTAAAAATGAAAATAAAAAGCGTCATTCCAGTTCCAGACCATCATGCTGACAGGACGAGAAACAATATTCTAAAAAGATAAGGGGAAATATTTTATCGAAAGGAATAAGATGTAGGCTTATACTTTAAACAGAGTAGTGGCTAATGTTCAACTCTCATAGAAATATGTTGGATTCCCTTTGTCTCTTATATGAATGGACTATTTTGTCTAAAGGATCATTACAAAATTGTTTAAATTTCAAACAAACTGGCTTTGTTTTGGGTAATTTAGCCACATTAATCTCAGTTTTTGGCTCATTAATAAATCCAAGACTAATGGCTCTATGTGTGATAATAAATATATAATATACATTTCATCAAACTGACAAATTCTGACATTCTGACAAATGTACTGACTGTAAGTCGCTTTCGATAAAAGCGTCTGCTAAATGCCCTAAATGTCACTGTACATTTTAAGTAAAATATCGGTTTGCTTCCTTAAGCATCACATTAAACCTCAGGGACGTCCCTCTCCATTGTTCATGTGGTTTTAAGTATAATAGCAGGGTCCGAATTGCATCCAAAAGGGAATTGCAAAATGTGTTGAGTGATGTGTGGCTTTAGAGGTGCTGCATTCTATATATTTAGCCTTACACATACAACATATGACATATGATTATCTATGAGATGAACAACAGACGCAGAGCCGGACAGTAACGGAGTACATTTACTTGAGTACAGTACTTAAGTACAATTTTGAGGGATCTGTACTTTACTCGAGTATAATTTTTGGGGAGTACTCAAGTAAATTTGAGAGGCAAATATTGTACTCTTTACTCCGCTAAAACACCCGTTACTTCTTCTAAAAAATAAAACATTAACGGAGAAAAGAAAAATCTCGGAAACCCTAAATTTGTTGTTTCCCTCTCAAACGTGATTGGATTGTGCAGGCGCCACTGATTAGGAAAGCCTTCAGCCTATCAGCAATCACCTTCGCTTTCCGCCAAAGTCAACTCCATGGTCAGATTTAGATGGGAAACGATTGTTGATTTGATTGATGAAAAAACAGAGAAACTCACACATACATACAATTGTTAGCTGCATTTTCTTTTCTGATATTACATATTTATGTAAGCTGAGCAATTGTTTTTATGTTCTTGAGTATACTGTTATACTGTATACTATTGTGCTATTGCCTGTGGGTAAGTGAGAAATGTTAAATAAAGCAACATGGTAAAAAGATGAAAATGACTTGATTTTACTTTCTATTCCTTTTACATTCTCCAAGGTATTAACATTTTTCATAACTCCATGTAGGACGTTTCTTTACATAAATGTAAGCACTGTGGCAGTAGCAATGCAATATTTAGCAAATCTACTCTTGTACTCTTGATACTAAAGTACTTTTAAAAACAAGTACTTCAGTACTTTTACTTGAGTAAAATTTAGCAAGGGGTATCTTTACTTTTACTCAAGTAAGGTAGCTGTGTACTCTGTCCGCCTCTGAATAGACGTGATCTAAAAGTCCCATCCAGCCATAAGGCCCATAGAAATGAAATAATGTGATTGAGTACTTCATTAAGCCCTGGGAAATCAATCAGTTTCAAATAATTTCTTTCTGAATTGGCATGATATCTGGATTTCAATAAATATTGTTTGGAATTGATCCCTTCTATTCGTTTTACATCTGAAATAAACAACACACAAAAATATACAATATTTGGATAAAAAAAACATGTCATTATTTGTGTTTCTTTTATTTGTGTGAAATACCGTTCTACAGACAGAGAACATTGGATGAAATCAGTCAACAGGTGTCAAATGGCAAATACACTTCACATATTCAGAGCAGTATCAAAGTACAGTACAATGAGAATAGAACATTCACATGACATGACTATTAACATGTTCATTCCCTTGTTTTTTCATCAGTAGAAATAAAATAGGTTTCTGTTTTTTACTTCTGGCAGCTCCTATGGTATAAATGTTGAATGAAAACGTACAATGCTGAACTGTCTTGAAGAAGAAGGCAACGGATCAATCAAATGAATGATTATAAATATAGCTCTGTAATGTTTTCACCTTATTATTAGTAATAGTATTCATAAAAATGATCATAATATATAAATAATTATAATAATAATATGATAAATCGATGATATACTCTCATTCTACAATCCGTAAATGTTCCATTACGTCACATTGTTGTCCAAAAAATAAATAGAGAGCTCTATGGGGAGGGAGGGAGGTGTTGGGGACGCACCCTTGCAGTGGATAAACGATAGTTGCTGTCTAAAGTGCAAGACGAAAACAAGGTTGTGTTTTACAGAGAGCAGGTCTAGTGTTGTGTTCTCCCCTCTCGGACAGGGGAGATGTTTTGGAGAAATAGCTTGCGGGGCGCCAGATAACAGTTATCATTCCACGACTGGAGAGACAGGCCTACGATAGAACCTCTTACAGGGCCTGGCAGACTGTGTCTGCATTCTGGATCGCTGCCAGTACAATGCTCTAAAAGAGATATTCATAACGTATGAATTATTTAGATGTCCCTCCGTCTTTCAGTCTTTCATTTATCTTTCTTTTCATTTCGCCCTACATATTTTCTCTCTCAAAGCTTTGGTTGAAGTGATTGAGACATGTACAAACTGAGGGATCCACACTGGGTGGCACCTCACACGCATGCACTCTAAAAGTAAACCCACTTAGTATGACCAGAAGACGGGCCACAAAAGATGAATGTGTTATTGCAAAGAATATTCACACTGTTTGGCAACCCTTCCCTTCCCAAGCGATGAAGAGACGGAGATTCATGGGCACATTCAGGTTGGCGGGAGCTGTCAAGTTTTCCTTCCGTTTATTGTATTATTTTTGAAAAACTTTTCTGCATAAAAGGCCTAGCTTCCCGGTACTTAATCTTTTTTGTTGGATATAAACCAACAAAGCTAAAGTACCTTGGTATTTCAAAGCCAGGCCAGAATATTGGAGCAACCAAACAAAAAGATGTAGCTTTATTTTTTACTTTTACTATTTTCTTGGCTACACATCTTTTATATTTTTTCATTCAGAGCTTTCTGTGACGTCTATTTTACAAACATGTATTGCTTGTTAGCAATGAATAAAAAAAAAGTATCCACTGAAAATTACAAATACATTCCAACAAAATGTGCATCCTTACTATCTGAAAAGATCGAAGCGAATGCATATTCTAGAAATAACCATGAACCACGAGATGTTGTCGCCTCCTGGGCGGCGAGAGAAGTCCCTAGATGCACAGTGAAGCGAAGACCCTGGCTGGACGTTTCAACCCCCCAATAATCACCGAGCGCTTCCACAGCCCCCCCCCCCGTTACCCTCCCATGATACACTTTAATCGTGACTTATGATCGAACAACCCCAGCCCCCCCTTATTGTGTCACATGTCATCGGTCACAGTTTGTTATTATTAAGTGGTTCTGGAAACAGCTCTCATTAACACAGTATTATTCATGAATAATAAACATTGATTAAACTTCTACAAATGTGTTAAGACCACTGTTCACATCCATGCATTTCATGCATAGATGACGACGGTCCACAGAGACCGCGCCGGGGGGGCTGACGACTTATAGAGGGACACTGAACGCCATAGACCCCCGCCTCAACACATTGACACCCGTTGCTCGGAGATGAGGCGCTCACCCGAGACACCCAAGACAGCTTCTATGATCCAGCGCCGTGATAGGCTTGTCTTGAGCGTCACCGGGGTTACGACATCGGTTCCCCTTCCACAGGGGTTGCTCTCGCCGTTGTGTCTCGCCCCCCCCCCCCACTCCCTGGGTTCAATGACGTCATCCGGATCTGAACGTTTAGTAATACATTGCACACGTTGTACTCTACAGAGACAGGACCCCCCCCCACCGTGGTGCAGGGGACACATGCACAGCTGGAGACTTGGCCCATCGCTTTCCACAGTTGACAACCGGACTTTACTTTACACAGTACTTGGGTGGCCGCACACACACACAATTATATTCGCACACAAATGAGCGCACACACACACACACACACACACACACACACACACACACACACACACACACACAACCACATACATACGCACAGGCACGTTCATGCACACACAAACACATGCGCACCCAAACACACAACCAAACCCACGCACTCACATTTTGTCACAAACACACACGCAAACACCACAATGGGTAGCGCATGGAGGACGTATCACAGGACGATGATAATATAGTATATTCTGAGGGGCTCTGTAAGTTGTCAGCGAGTCGCTGCAGCGATATCTTCTCCTGAAGACCCGAGGGCATCATCACCACTACAGTTTCGTGTCGGTTTTGTTTTGTGTGTTTTGATTCTCCACATGTGTTGCAGTTTTTTGTAGTGAGTTTCAGGATAATCCTCAGCTCTCGAGTCCTACTTCATGCCGCTCCGGAGCACCTGATTGGCTGCGATCAGCATGACGCTGATGATGAAGGCGATTGCGAAGGCGCAGATCAGACTCTTCCGAACGCAGGTCTGCTTCACCGTCGGGCTGGAGCCTAGCGGGCAGAGGGGAGAACCAAGGTGAGGGGGGGAATGATCATACGTCTGCTTAGTGCTGGAGCCTATTGGGCAGAGAGGAACCAGGATGAGGGAGAAACAGAATCATACATCTGCTTCACCGTGGGGCTGGAGCCTGGTGGGAAGAGAGCATTAACATAATCAGACATTGCCTCCGGTCCAATTGAATCAAGTCTTACTGAATGGCTGACTGGGTAGGAGTCTAGTCTAGTTTTGTCTCTCTAAATGAGAGACAAAACATCCCAGAATGAGGACGTTCACAAACACGAAAAATTCCGGGAATGATTGTTTTCACTGCTGATTCGGTACGCAAAATTGCGTTAAGATTACAATGGTGATGGAGCTTCACAAAGGAATGGACCGTAGCCCGATCATTTCACCAGGAAAGGAGCGGAGTAGACCACAGGCGAGCGTTATCTTATTTTCTCGAAGGTGGCAGAATAAGCTCTTTGGAACCAATAAGGATGTTTATAACCGGGGCTTTATTAAGTTCTTGAAGCAGCCTGGCAATTGAGTTGGGGTAAATTGAGTCAAGATGAATTCATCCCGCCGCCCCCCTCATCCCCCAGGCCTCCCCTCCACAGCTTCTCTCTGTAATCCTTTTACAAGAATAACTTTTCTTTATCATTTTTTAACTTGTTTTTTAAACAAAAAAAAGTTAAGTTTATTCCAAATCATTTTTTCCTTCATTTTTTCCTTAACTGGACAGGCTTGACTTTGAACTGGGCCCAGCAATGATATAAGGACAAAGTGTTTTATTTATCAAATGCCCAGCATAATAGGGAAATTCCGAACAATTCAGTTCTTAGGACATGGAAGCATAAACTACGCAGTCATAGAGAAATATAATAAACTATTAAACTATTCAATAAATATGAAGCATAACATTAGGAAACAACAGAACAGGTTGCAACAAAGGATGTAGAGAGATGGATTGAGGATAGTGCACAATCTGGCCTCTTCAGGGCGGCTTCAATAAGGGCTGCTGTGTTGCCCAGTGGACAATGTATGGAGCTGGGTCCAGGGTGTTGTCGTGGTCCCAACAGGATGGGTTTGGTCGACATACTTTTTCCCCGTACTGTCCACAGCCTAACCTGTAGGCCTGATGAGGAGCGTGCCTAAAGCCTACCTGCTCCCTAATGACCTGTAAGTGAATTCACTGTATTTAAAAAACATGAGAATAAAGTAGCTTTGCAGTTAGTTGATGTGTGCTGGAACATGGTTCTACGTGTTTTGCATGTTCTGCGTGTTTCATGTGTTGTTCTGTGTTCTGGGTGTTGTTCTGTGTTCGATGTGCTTTGTGAGTTCCGTGTGCTGTTCTGTGTTCTGTGTGTTGTTCTGTGTTCTATGTGTTCTTTGTGTTCTGTTACGTGTATTGTTCTGTGTTCTTTGTGTTCTATTTGTTCTGCGTGTTTCGTGTGTTCGGCATGTTTTGTCTGTTCTCTTTGTTCTGTGTGTTCTGAGTGTTCTGTGTGCTCTATGTGTTCTGTGTGTGCTGCATGTTCTGTGTGTTCTGTGTGCTCTGTGTGTTGTTCTGTGTTCTGTGCGCCCTGTGTGTTGTTCTTCGTTCTGTGTGGTGTCTGTGTTCTGTGTGTTCCGTGTGCTCCTTGTGTTCCGTGTGTTCCGTGTGTTCTGAATGTTTTGTCTGTTCTGTCTTACTGTCGATGTCCACCTGGCAGTCCTCGGGGTTCTGAATGTGGTTCTCCTCCGTCATGATGATGTTCTCGATGTCCTTCATGGTCAGGTGGTCGCAGAACGTGTCGTACAGCAGTCTCTTCAGCTCCTCCACGGTCAGCTTCTGCATGTCACACTGGGGGAACTCATGGTCGCACATGCAGATCCACAAACACACATGTGATCGCAAGCACACATGTACACACACACACAGGCGCATTCAATTACTTTCCAGAAGGATACTTCCATTTTAGAGCAATAGCAGGGCAAAGACACACTCAAACGTATATAGACACACACATTAACAGAGTCACACAAACACACACACACACACACACACACGCACGCACGCACGCACGCACGCACGCACACACACACACACACACACACACACACACACACACACACACACACACACACACACACACACACACACGACTGATGTGAATAATGGTTCTGTGTGGTTGAATGAATAATGCAGGATACAAATAGAATTTAAGTTCATCCCAAGGACCCAAGTTATTAATATTTTTTCTTTATTATGTATTGATGTCTTCTTTCACAATTTAAGCTTAAGGACAGAAACACATTCTAATAAACCCATCACCAATACCACGTGTAACAATTTCACAACAAACACAGTTATCGTGTTTGATAGAGCCCCACAATCAACAGTACAACCAAACTTTTTATTTTCCATCTTTCTTTCCCGATTGCACCATGTACTTTACGGTTGCGACAGTCTGCCCGCTGATCCATCTCACTTTCCTTCTGTGTTTTGCTTTGAGTCTTACGTAACGCCTGCAGTCTGCTCCTCGTTATGGCCGGGGTCGTTATCACAGCCCTGTTCTGACGGATCTTGCACGCCGTCGAACAGGAGGCTTTAACCTATACATTCCATTAGGTTGTCACGGTGAGCAGGTAATTATCTCAGCAAACTGTCACCAAAGGAGATCCTATCTGTTGACGTGCTAATTTAGGTTCATGCACAAATGATAACGAAGGGAGTCCCCGCAGGATAGCTATTCTGAAATCTTCTTGAAGAAAAAAAAAAAAAAATCGTCTTTAGAGAAGAATTGGTGCAAAACTGGCTGTGAAAAGGCTGCATGGACCCCCCCCCCAGCAACGACACCTCACTGATACACGCCCTCCTCCCTGCGCTTCACTAAATGTTTCTTTGAACATTGAAAATGATCAATGTTCACATAAGGATGTGGTCCTTATGAGTCGTCATTGAGGATTGAAGCTTGCCCGTGGGACATTGTGTGGGGCACATTGCGTTCATCACTGCGTCAGCATTTCACCTCGTCAGACTCTGGTGACTCCGGTACTCCCTCTGCTCTTACTGCCCTTGCGTTGGCTATTAGTGGCACAGTCTGGTGATTACCTTCCAGAAGACCGAATCAAAGTCGGTGCCGTTGAACTTATCTGGCAGCCCTCCCGCTGTCAGCTTGGGTCCCAGGAGGGTCACGAACTCTTCAAAGTCAACTTGTCCGTCTCCTGTGAGGGAGCAGGAGAGCAGCTGTGAATCATCGGTTGTTGTGGAGGCACAGCACAAGTTGTGTTTTGTTTAATCGGTTGTGGTTATACAATGTGTACCCGATTGTTCAAGGATAATCCGCTTGTTATTAAAGTAGAACTTACCCCTCAATGTACATTGTTATGTTTCATGCACTGTTTCCTCAAGAGAATCTTAAACCTGTTCTAAACCTGTGTGTGTGTGTGTGTGTGTGTGTGTGTGTGTGTATGTGTGTGAGCGTATGTTTAAAAAATGTATTGATTTTCCCACGCTGCTCTGAAATGGTGGGAGAATGCAATTTAGAGGAAATGAATGTGAAACTGAAGAAAAGGAGTTACGAGTAAAAAGTGATGGAGCTGCTGTATTTCCTGAGCTAGTAATTCATTTGATCTACAAGTCGATGCTAGTACTGTGCCAGTGTGTAGATTTAGTTTAGTGTAAGAGTTAGTTTCCGTGTGTGTGTGTTTTGCAGTGTAAGGGGTGTGCGTGTGTGTTGCAGTGTCCGGTGTGTGTTGCAGTGTCCGGTGTGTGTTGCAGCGTGTGTGTTAAAGTGTGTGAGCGTGTGTGTGTTGCATTGTTAAATGTGTTTGTGTGGATGTGTGCGCGTAGGTCTGTGTGTGTGTGTCTGTCTGCGTGTGTGTGTGTGTGTGTGTGTGTGTGTGTGTGTGTGTGTGTGTGTGTGTGTGTGTGTGTGTGTGTGTTGCAGTGTAAGGTGTGTGTGTGTGTTTCAGTGTAAGGTATGTGTCTGTATGTTGCAGTGTAAGTTGGCAGTGTGTGTGTGTTGCAGTGTAAGGTGTGTGTGTGTGTGTGTGTTGTAGTGTGTGTTGCAGTGTAAGGTGTGTGTGTGTGTGTGTGTTGCAGTGTGTGATGCAGTGTAAGGTGTGTGTGTGTGTGTGTGTTGTAGTGTGTGATGCAGTGTAAGGTGTGTGTGTGTGCGTGTTGCAGTGTGTGATGCAGTGTAAGGTGTGTGTGTGTGTGTGTGTGTTGCAGTGTGTGATGCAGTGTAAGGTGGGCCCTCACCGTCCATATCCAGCCTCTGGATGATGACCTCAAGCTCCACCTCGTTGGGCATGTAGCCCAGCGAGCGCATGGCCATGCCCAGCTCCTGCTTGGAGATGAAGCCATTCCCGTCCCTGTCGAACACCTTGAAGGCCTCGCGGATCTCTGCACAGCACACACACACACACACACACACACACACACACACACACACACACACACACACACACACACACACACACACACACACACACGCACACACACACACACACACACGCACAAACACACACAGACACAGGTTACATATATATGAACACATGTTATACACGCTTGTATACGTCATTTAGTAGGAAAATATCTGCTAACACACAGATTGACAAAAAACAGAAGCATGCGGTCAAAAAAACAGAAGGGTGCACACACACAGACATACACACAAGTGCACAACAGAAGAACACAACACACACACACATAAATGCACAAAAGAAGAACACAACACACACACACACACACACACACACACACACACACACACACACACACACACACACACACACACACACACACACACACACACACACACACACACACACACACACACACACACACATAAATGTATAAATGAAGACCACATCCAATTTTATTCACAGAGGAAACACACACACACACAACCTTTCACACACAAACACACACACACACACACACACACACACACACACACACACACACACACACACACACACACACACACACACAGCGAGGAGGGCATGTGAAGAGGAGGGCATGTGAAGAGGGAGCCGCTCAGCGCTCCACAGAGACTCTTGTTTTGCCGCATCAATGGCTGAGTCACCGCGGTACGGGGGCTGCATGATACGGTGCAGGACAACAGCTCTCCCTCCACCACAGCGGACATGGCGGAGGGATGTGGTCGGCCCTACGCACTCCCCGTACACCACACCTCGAATCACTCTCAAACACGGAGAAATGAAACACGCAAAGAGGCATGTGGACGGACAGCGAATCACAGCCGACGAGAACATCATGAGGTTGGATTCTGCAGTGCGTATCACCATGTGTCATGTGCCTATGAGGCTGCTGGATTGAAAACTGGGTCGGTTTCCACTTCCAAACGTGACTCTACTTACAACATGCAAACATCACTATAACTGAAATTCAAGCATTACTATACTTATGTCTTCAAACATCCCTCTTACTGACATTCAAGCATTATTATACTCATGTATTCAAACATCACTCTAGCTGAAAATTCAAACATTTGTCTGACTTAACATTCAAACAATACTCTGAATGAACACAAAAACAATACTCCAACTGAATTCATTGATAAACCTATTTTATTGTCTATTGTTCTATTGTCAATATCTACGATCATATTAACAGCACACCTTTGCCAGAGTAGTCATGTAACCCATACCAATAAAAATATTATTCATGACCTAACTGATAGTTTCATATAAATGTATATATAACATATAACAGTATCCATGACCTTTCTGCTGAGTTTAACCTGACAGTGACCGCCAGAAGAACCCATAAACCCCATGACTTCCGAAATAATTTCAGGAGGCAAAGGGATCTTTAACACCCGAATCTCTCTCTTCTGTTTCCCCCTGGTGCTAATATATATTACATTACGTTATTATTGTCTTCCTCTTAGAATTCCTTCTGCCCTACGTTTAAAAACTGCCCAAGCCCATACCCTGGTTGCCACCACGACACCACTCACAAATCCCTTAATTTATGTGCACTCCTTCTCCTATTTGAGTTCCTGCATTGAGCCACATACTAATGTGACATTAGGCAATTAGCATACAAAGTCTCAGCGCGACAAGGCTTAACCATGTCTATGTGTTAAGCACACACCATCTCCAGAAGTCACGTTGTTGGATCTTGTGTTTAGCTGGAAACAGATACTGAAAATACTCCATGAGAATCTTAATGTGAGATTCTTCTGTGGAGTTTAGGGAAATTAGCGTAGCGTTTTACATTAGCCCCTTAGCGCAGGGATAAAAAACACATCGCTATTCATACGAAAACATAAGCGTTATCACAATGTATATATATATCAATGTTTACCTCTGCCATATGTACACCTAATAAATCATTCACCAGACAAGAGGGAAGCTTCCTCCGAACGGTAATGTGTTACTTCAGCTTTCACTACATAGCACTGAAACATTTTGAAAGAAAATGTTTTGTGATATATTACAGTTTCATCATTGGACGTAGCCCCGAGCCTGAATCTACAGACCGACAGACAAAACACAACGCATTATGAATGATGGTATTCAATGTGTTTTGGTCCCTGTGTATAAAATAGGTTTCCAGGCGTGGAGGACATAGTGTTGTTGAACCCAAGCCACCTCATCACAAAGAAATCCATCCACAGTGATGGGTTGTACCTGCCAATCACGCAAAGCAATGGATTACAACACGCCGTCCAATTTATTACAAAGTAATAATAACACACCGACCAGGGCATTCCATGAAGCCATTTCTCACATCAAAGCTATTACCCAAAGGTCTTTTGGGACCAAGCCCCCAGGTGTAAATAATGAAGAAATATATATATAGATGTGTGTGTATGTATTCGGGGGGTTTTGCTGGGTGTTTGGGTGAGCCTGGTGCTTGGGGAGAGCAATCCACCGGTGTCCACCTGAGCCTGTCTGCTCCCAGACCTGGGCTCCCTGGCTCAGTGATTAGAAGAACACCTGTGCCACATCCCAGGCAGCACAACCAAGAGCCCACCGTGGAATAGGGGGCTAGAGCAATGCCAGAAAGCGCTTCCCTCTCTGAAGCTTGATTTACTGATGACGGGCCATGGTCACTGCCAAACGCAGAGGGTCCACTGTGTCCGACATCAGACATCAGACATCAGACATCCGACTGCGTTTTGGAGTGTCACGAAACACCGATGCACCTTTACCCTAGAATGTTAACAGTGAACTGTTTTATTTACGTATTGCATGGACGCCATTCTGCCGATTACAACAGCAGACTGTAGAATCAGACACGGCGAAGCCATGACAAATGCACAGCAATCCCTTATAATAAAAGTCTTTGCTGCATGGTTGATTCTGACATCAATCTCCTCTCTCTCTCCATCCTTCTCCCTCTCTTTATCACTCCATCTCCCTCTCTACAAATCTCTCTCCTTATCTTGTTCTCTCCCTCTCTCCCTATTTTTCTCTTGCTCAATCTCGGTCTCTCTCTCTCTTGTCTGAACCCTTCCTATGATTTTCTTTGATGTTCTAAATGTCCTGAATGGGCTTCAAAGAAGGCCCACAGGACTCATGGGACGCGATCTGACAGATTTCTAAAGCGAAAAAAGAGGGAGAAAGAAGGACAGACAGGAAGAGAGATAGAGAGAGAACAAGAGCGAGAGAGAGTCACACAAACACACAAACACACACCCATAGTCATAGACACACACACACACACGCAAACACACACACACACACACACACATACAGAAAGAGAAACAAAAAGAGGGAAAGAGACAGAGACAAACACAGAGAGACAGGGACACAGAGAAACAGAGAAAAGGAGAGAGGCAAACTCACAGACCGACGGACAGAAGGAAAGACAGTAGGGCTGTTAGATTAGAAAAAATCATAATCACGATAATTTTTGTCAATATTGAAATCAGGATTCAAACGATTATTTTTGAGTTTGAAATCATGATGTATTTGTTCAGCATGTCTCTCCCAAAAAACACTTTGCAACTGAGTACTTTGACATTTCGCCTTAAAATGATACACAAAATGGTCAAATAGAAAATGTTCGAATCCAAAATAATGTACAGATATGTCGTACGACACTAAAATCGAAATCGCAATCAAATTTTGTTCATCGCCCAGCCCTAAAAGACAGACAGACAAACAGATTAGAAAAATTAAAAAATGCATGAGTTTTATAGGATAGGATAGAATAGAAGAGAACTGAATGGACATTTACATTTTCTGCCTTGGTTGGAAATGTGCTTTTGGCCAACATTAAGAACAGCCACCATCTGATGACATACAAACAACTTGCCTGAAGTGCGCTGCAGTGCTCCCTCACAGTGAAACGATAGTGGGACTTCAGCTGAACAATTGAGATCCTCATCTCTGGTAAATGCCCATTTGAGGGATCCCACGGCTCCCAAATGTGTTAAGTCCACGTTGACCTTATTCTTAAACTGTCTCTGGAGAAGACTTGTTTGTCTGTATGTGAAGTGGATTGTGCTCCGTCGCTAACTATGTCGCTGAGCAAAACAAGAAGACTGTTTGAATGCTAAATGCACATGTAAGGAAGATGCATTGCTCCACAGAGACCTCCAACAGAGAGGCAGACCCCCTTTATGTATGGACTCATATTGGCCCCCTGGGTCATATATCGTCTCATTCTTGCTACCACACTAAGATTCTTTGCATCCACACGGCTAATTCCGAGGTCATGGGTATGATGGGATGTAATCTCAAGAGTCAGACTGTACTCTTCTATATCTATTGGGGCTTCTTTAGATCTGTAGCCATAGTGTGATTACATCATTCACACTCCTCACTCACTCGTTAGGTAAGAGCCTAATGAAGATCCACTGAGCACATTCAATCCCTTTTACTGGTGTGTGTGTGTGTGTGTGTGTGTGTGTGTGTGTGTGTGTGTGTGTGTGTGT
>NC_082387.1:18789963-18794963 GCF_031168955.1 Gadus macrocephalus
GATGAGATCAGGCCAGAAATGCTGAAATACTTTGGATGTGAAGGGGCTGTCTTGGTTGACACGCCTCTTCAACATTGTGTGGGAGTCTGGGACAGTGCCAAAGGAGTGGCAATCCGGGGTGATGGTTCCCCTGTTCAAAAAGGGGGGGCCAGAGAGTGTGTGACAATTACCGGGGTATCACACTACTCAGCCTCCCTGTTCAAGTCTAATCCAAGTTGCTGGAAAGGAGGTTTCGGCCGATAGTCGAACCTCAGGTGGAAGAGGAACAATGCAGATTCCACCCCTGACGTGGAACCATAGAGCAGCTCTTCACTCTGGCAAGGATCGTGGAGGGCTCCTTGGAGTATGCCCATGCGGTCTTCATGTGTTCTGTGGATTTGGAGAAGGCGTACCACTGTAGGAGACACTGTTGGAGGTGCTGCAAGAGTATGGGGTGAGGGGGTCACTCCTCAGGGCCATCCAATCTCCGTACTCCCAAAACGAGAGCTGTTTCCGCGTTTTTGGCAGTAAGCCGGATATGTTCCCGTTGGGTGTTGGCCTCCGCCGGGGCTGCGCATTGTCACCAATCCTGTTTGAGGCATAGTCATGGTGGGGAGTGGTTGCAGTTTGGTGAGCTGAGGATCTCATCCCTGCTTTTTGCAGATGATGTGGTCCTGATCGCATCATCGACCTGTGACCTTCAGCGGTTCGCAGCCGATTGTGAAGCGGCTGGGCAGCCTACTCCGGGTAGGGAATGAGTCCTTTTCCCAAGTGAAGGAGTTCTTCAAGTACCTCGGGGTCTTGTTCACGAGTGAGGGGACGATGGAGCGTGAGATTGGCCGGAGAATCAGAGCAGTGGGGGCGGTATCGCATTCGCTTTACCGCACAGACGAAAAGAGAGCTGAGCCGGAAGGCAAAGCTCTCGATCTACCAGTCAATCTTCGTTCCTACCCTCACCTATGGTCATGAAGGATGGGTTATGACCGAAAGAACGAGTTTGCGGTTACGAAATGGCGGCCGAAATGAGTTTTCACAGCAGGATGACTCACGTCTCCCTTAGAGATAGGGAGAGAGGCTTAGCCATCAGTGAAGAAATTGGATTAGAGCCGCTACTCCTCTGCTTAGAAAGTAGTCAGTTTAGGTGGTTCATCTGGTAAACCGGGCCCACTGGGCCCACTGGGCGTCTCCCTAGGGAGGTGCTCCAGGCACGACCAGTTGGGAGGAGACCTCGGGGAAGACCCAGGACTAGGTGGAGAGATTATATCTCAACACTGGCCTGGGAACGCCTCGGGATCCCCCCGTCAGAGCTGGTCAATGTGGCCCAATGGGCAATCAGATCAAAAACAAATAGGCTAAAAAAACGTTTCTACCCCAGAGCTGTTATTTCTCTAAATAATGCAGAATTATAAATTATTGCATTATCATACCAATCTGACCTTTAAAATTGGCTGACATTTTAAAATATATATATTTGTTTGAGTTCTTTAACATTCTATATATATTTTTAAAAATAACCCTTTTCTAATTTAGCTTTTGTTTTAAAAAGCACTTATTTTGAGAGCCTCTACCCGAAATTCTTTGCACTTTGTGCAATGACAATAAAAAGATTCAGATTCTGATTCTGATTCTGATGTAAAATAAACCATAGATGCATTGTTTCGTGTCGCTGTTGCTGTATTATTCAAACCACTGGTGCTATTCACATTACAATTCAACTGTCAACACAGCTAAGAAATGTTGTATTGTCTTCAAACCATCTTCAGGGGAAATCTTCCAGACAGGAAGCTCACAGACCTCCCCGTTTCATTGCATCGTCTCCGTAATTGTCAAGTTATTTTTACATTCACCAAAAACTCAAATAAACAAATCATAGCGAATGCCGCACTTCTGCCCATGCTATTAGGAGACACTGGCTCCCACCATAGCTTGTCATTATGTTGTGTTTGGACGTCCACATCCTAGTAGCATACGCTTTTAAAACAGCATTAGTTGACCTCTTGCATGCACACACCCCCACAACTCCCACTCCTCCTGCACTAGCTCTACGCTAGGTGCATAATGTCCTTTGTGCCAGGCAGATGCTGGCAGCTCAAAATATCTTCATTTGTATTCATCTTAGTATCTGCAGAGAAATGCTTGGTAACCCTCCCTCCCCCCTCCCCTCTCCATCACCAACAACACCAGCACCACATGATGGTGTAACCTACACATCATCCTGTGGTGGAAACAAACAGGCCTCTAATGTCAACTCCCAGTGGGCAAACATTTCACTTTAGTAGATATTTTTAGATATTTTGAGGTTTTTCTCAGACAACCATCGTCTCTGTTAACATTACCTTTGGCATTGGACCTAAAACAACTGCTTATTGCTACTCTGCATGCATGCGTGTGTGTGTGTGTGTGTGTGTGCATGTGTGTACAAATGTGCATGAACGTGTGCATGTGCGTGCGTTTGCGCTTGCACGTTGAAGCACTCTGAAACGAAAAAAAGCTTATTATTTAGAGGAGACTATTAAGGATACTGTATGAACTCCATTTTCACTCATCACTCTTCATCTGATACACACACACACACACACACACACACACACACACACACACACACACACACACACACACACACACACACACACACACACACACACACACACACACACACACTAAAAAGAGCCTTATGCGTTATGCCTTATGCCTTACTGCGGTTATCAAGCTTTAGAATAATTGCATATTTTCCCAATTACTGTATCTATGGTCTAACCGTGCTGCTGAGGGCTGTGTCCTGGTGTGTCCCAAAGGTAATTAAACATCACATCCTGGTCTCAGTGAACCATTAAGGTCTTCCACTTGATATTATATCAGGGTTTCCATGGAAGGAATATATATCAAATACGCACGCACGCACGCACGCACGCACGCACGCACGCACGCACGCACGCACGCACGCACGCACGCACGCACGCACGCACGCACGCACGCACGCACGCACGCACGCACGCACGCACGCACGCACGCACGCACGCACGCACACACACACACACACACACACACACACACACACACACACACACACACACACACACACACACACACACACACACACACACACACACACACACTAATAAAGTTAAATACACTCACACACACAAACACGGACCCAGCAGTACATGCACACATTAGTTTTCTGTGTGACAACAGGCTCGTTCGCTGGTTAACCGGCAGACATGTTTGACATCATCCCCGTCCTCCACGGGCTCTCAGAAGATCACAAGCCATCACACGTGATTAGGAAAAGGGTCTGCTACCCCCCATCGTCCACCACGTCCACCACTCACACTCAAGACTGCGCCAATGCGCCCTGGACAGACATGTTGACATCTGAAGGCCACAGAGACCAGCGGTGTCTCATAAGTCCACAGGTAACCACATCCAACTTCAAAGTAATTTATCGCAACGTACTAAAATTACTTTTCTTTGTAAGATCGCAATGGTCTATGCACTGGTACAATTTTAATTTATAGTGGTTCTTCATCATTGATTTGCATCGCAGTACACAAACACTTGGGTGTGTCTCTTGTGTGGTCACCTTACGAGATTGTGCTGCCTATCCAGAAAAATGTACAACCACCTCAAAAATAGAAATGAAACAGAATCCACTCAGGGCATTTGTTATAAATAGGGCCACAAGGAAAATATTCGGAAAGAGTAAATCTGAAAAAATCTAGAAAAAATTTGAATAAGAAGGATAGGAGCTTGGCTCCCTGGCAGCGCGCTATCATCCCGGACAGATCTCTCTGTGGACAAGTATATCTGATAGCAAGCTTCCCCTCCACTGGAGAGGAAACACGTTTAAATGCAGATGTCGGAAATGCAATTTGATGTCCATTGAAATGGCCTAGCCTCGCTGCGCTACCGACACGGGGAGCTCCTCTGTCTCTGGTGTTGTTTTCAGAAAGAGGCAACCGCCACGAACAGGCATTGATGTACACACCAAACACAGATGACAGGTTCATGTAGACCTAGGCTTGACTCTACCGCCGTCCCTGCCATGCATAAACGATAGCTGTAAGAGTTAGAATGCGTCAAAGTGGACAAAACTAGCAGCCCAGTTAGCAGTTTGGATGTATTAGAAATCGTATCCATAAATGCCACGTTCCCATCTATTGGGAATTTAAACAATCCATCTTCTGGCCCTTCCCAACAGCTTGTGTAATAAATACCACAGCGAGCTTTCCTCATGACAAGTGTGCGAGTGTGTGTGTGTGTGTGTGTGTGTGTGTGTGTGTGTGTGTGTGTGTGTGTGTGTGTGTGTGTGTGTGTGTGTGTGTTTGTGCGTGCATGCATGCTTGTGGGTGTGTGATTGTGCTTCTTTGTTACTGTGTGTGTAGCTTTTGTTAGTTTTTTTGAAGACTTGCGGAAATGCATGTAAGAGAATGAGATGCAAGAAGAACTCAGAGAAAATAATCCCAAAAAGTTTGTGTTTGTGTGTGTGTGTGTGTGTGTGTGTGTGTGCGTGTGCGTGCGTGTGTGTGTGTGTGTGTGTGTGTGTCACATGTAACGTTGCGTGGGAATGGAGTATCAGATGCCATGTCTGTTCCTTTCTGCTGCTGCAAAGTCTCCTCAACAGACAAACCCTCGCAGGTGCATCAGCTCCATAAGGACAGAGCTGCTGGGATGACTCATATTGTCCTACCCGCTTCATCACCTCGACTACCTCAGTATATCACCCCTTCAGTCGGCTGATGTGTGTATCGGCGTGTTGGATACCGGACAGTAAAAATAGGCCTATTGGTCTCGCGTGTAGACCACTGAACAACATGAAGCCAAGGTGAAACAAACACTGGAAACACAAACTGATTTTGATCGGTGAGCGAAACCGTTTTACCTGAAAATAGACCGGATAACGATGTGAAAAGATAAAGAGAAATGTGGCTTTTCTCAGAAGAGGGTTGTTTTTGTTTTACTTCCAAACGTTTTCGGTTGTAGTGAAGGTTATCTTATCTGAATGGCGGAAGTTTTTCTTT
>NC_082387.1:18799963-18952100 GCF_031168955.1 Gadus macrocephalus
AGTTGTTCCCGCTTGTTGTTGGGGGACTTTCTGTTGGGAAGGGGGATGATAGTGGGGGGGATTAGAAGTGGAACTAAAGGAAATCACTTTTTCTGCGGGGTAGGGATCTCGGAGGGAGCTGATGGAAGTGCAATGATGAGTCCTGGTGACAAACTGCTTGAGGCTGTTAGAGCCTCCGTGACAAGTCCTGATAACACAACTTAAAGCCATGCAAGTCTTTTTGCTTTTATTTTAAGATGTGAGGAGTTGTGGTGGTCTGAATCAAGCAGAGTGGGTTGATTTTGGTTGGATAGTTCTGAAAAGCGCAACTGCTTTGAAGTCATGAGGCAATTTCAAAATGATGCTACTTTATTTTGCACAGCCTATCTTTTATTACCCAGAACATGTGAGGCTGAGGGTTGTTTAATACTGAATGATGGTGCCAGGTTCTACAAAGATAACTTTCAAAGTGTTTTTGACACACAATTTAGTGCTATAAACAGTGGTGGACAGTAACGAAGTACAAGTGGTTCGTTACCGGAAACTTTTCAGCGTATCTGTGCTTTACTTGAGTATCATCATTTTGTGAGACTTTGTACTTTCACTCAAATACAGTTCGTAGAGGAAAATCATACTTTATACTCCACTCCATTCGAAAAACCTGTCGTTCCTTTCAACGTCCCTTTCCAATACATGCATGCTGTGTGTGTGTGTGTACCTGCGTGTGCCCCCTGCGCTTGTGAATGTGATTGTGCGCACGTGTGTTTCTGTCTGCGCTTGGCCCCTGCGCGCGAGGGTGTTTATGTGTGTGTGTGTGTGTGTGTGTGTGTGTGTGTGTGTGTGTGTGTGTGTGATATCCCTTGGATATTTAGGAGACATCAGACAAACAGAGGAAGTGAGATATTTCCCCTCTGTATTTAATGACATCTTCCCAACATCAAAGTTTTCAAATCTAGGCTAGAAGAAGCTTGTCATGCGCTCTTCCTTGTTGAGTGAGTGTTTACAGCCTTTTTAATTGAGGCCATTTTGAAATGTAAAAAGACATTTTTCTTTTTCTCTTCCTAACCCAGAAAAAAAGACACTGTAGAGAGAGAGATAACATCAGCGACAGGGGATAAAGTTAAGCAAACCCCAAGCTCAGGAAAAGTAAGGTCGGAGCACTTGAGCTTCCTATGACACTTGTAGACAAGGTATACATCCAAGAGTCTTGGATAACTTTATAAACAAACTTATTTATGGGAAAAATGTCAGTAAGAGAGTTACAATGTTAATGTTTATTCGTTCCTACATGCGATAGCTTCATATTGTAAAACACATAGATCCATGGAAAGGGAAGAGGTGTCATGATCATTCATAGTAAAGTGTTCAACATTTTAATGTATATTCATGATACGTTTCCCCAAAACAACTATGTCTAAATCATACGGAGCCTCTTTGGGGTCGTATGGTAGTTAAAAAAGTGATGTGTAAATTGTTGCGAATGTATTTGTAGACCTTGCATTCAGATTCACCATCTGTGCACACGGTTTTGTTATCCATGCGCCCGAATTGAGTGGAACATTCATCCCCACACCATAGTAGCATACAGGCAGCATTTATCCAAAGAAACACATGGTTGGTTATGGAGATAAACACACAATAAATGCAACATTACAAATGAATGCCATGAAATGTTCAATACACAACCATCTGATTAAATAAATCCCTACAAATTGGATTTAGGGGATTTGGTCTCTATGGTATCTATTTGTGCGTGTCTGTGTGTGTATGAATGGTCAACTGAACAGGCTACTGCATTCGCTGCAGTGTAGAAATCCGAAAAAAATTACGAATCCAAATTACAAATCCGTTCGCATGAATTTCTTCATTATTATATCCACCAAATTCCAGTCTTAGCAAAACAGAATGAATAACGACATCTGAAGATATGAAATCAGTAAACAGCTCATAATCAGACTCTACAATTTGAGAAACATTGACACTTGACATCTATTACGTTCCTATAAAGGAGAAACTGTCTTGTTTGACCTATTTGCGGATCTCCTTGACATTGGCTAAGTGATTTTAGCATTTAATACATATATAATTGTTATACACCACAATGGATTATTCTAAATGTGAAATGATGGAACCTGGATATTATTTCTGTCACTTCTACTTGCTTCCATAAAACCTCTGCATGTTTCTGCTTGTCGTTCAATCAATTAATGAGAGGAACAACTCTGCGTGTATCTGCTTGTCATTCATAACATCAACTGTGCATGTGCATTGGACGTTTTCTGTTGGTGTGGAGAAGAACAATCAACACTCACTTCGGCAACCAGTCGGCAGTCTTTTCATCACCTAACCTCATCTAATCGTCATGGCATTTTCCAAAACATTATACCAAATTATTATTTGTCATGTGGGGATCATTCAAAAACAACTTTAAGACATAGCCTCTACCGTATATTAATATTTTCCGAAACTTTTCTGAAAACTGTTAAACGTATCGGATGGACTATTTATTGAAGTTCACTAGGCTCCCTCCTCCCTATGCAAAAAGCTGAAGAGCTGAACTGTCTTTCATGCTGAAAATCCTATATCCATACTGTGGTTCCCTGAAGTTAGGTCCTTCTAGCTTCCCGAACAAGACTCAGAGTGAAATGTGGGGTTGGGAGGAGATCTGCCAGAGCCTTCTCTTCCATGACCGAACCCCCACTGACAGACAGACCCTTCGGACACGACTTGTGGAGAAGATAGTATGCATATTTTTATTGAACTGGCTACTCCACTGCAGACTAGTTCTGCTGCAGTGTGTCGTGCTTCACTGGGTGTTAGGAGGAGAACTGAAACCTTTTATTACTTTCATTTAAAAAATAATAATAAAGAGTTCACCAGAAGTATTGTAGGAGGAGCAGAAATAAAAACAGACATTCAAATAGTTTTGTTGAGAAACAGATTCAAATGCTGACAGGCAGTTGGTCGTTTTGTAAGAACATCCTTTAGCACTGACCCTCACATATACACAGCGTGTGTGTGTGTGTGTGTGTGTGTGTGTGTGTGTGTGTGTGTGTGTGTGTGTGTGTGTGTGTGTGTGTGTGTGTGTGTGTGTGTGTGTGTGTGTGTGTGTGTAATGCCTATAAGAACAGAATCGATCCAATTGATTCTTCCCCACTCCCTGTAGTCATGAAACTGGACGCTATCAGAGAGGTGGCCCTTGCAAAGGTTCAACACCTTTTTGCAAACGTCCACATCCTGCAAAATGTCTTACAGGACATGAACAATAAAACAGTCCAGGCTGTCCGAAAATGGCTAGGGCTGAACTCACATTCTACCCGGGACCTCATCTTCCTCTCACGCAAAGAGTGGGGGCTGGGTGTCCCAAACGTGGAATGGGTATACACACTGCTACCAGGCTGACGCACCTCCTCAGCATGCTCAACAATGATGATGCCACTGTCAGAGAGCTTGCCAGAGCTTCCCTCATGCTGGACCTCAGGAAGAGGAAGGTCCCTCTGGCCAAAGCAGGCCAGGACAGCTTCTTAGGCTTTGGGAGGAAAAGCAGCGGGAAACTGGACACACAAGCTGCAGGCTTTGGAGTTCGGTCGGACTGGCCGGACCTAAATGATCTGTGCAACAGAATGTCAGTCAAACTGGAATGGACACAACACAACTCACACACAGCACCACAGGCATCCAGTTTGACTGACATTCTGTTGCACAGATCATTTAGGTCCGGCCAGTCCGGCCAGTCCGATGCAGTTGTCACCGACCCATCTGTAACCGCAGAGGCAACTGTATATCACAACGAGATACAACACATACTACAGAACACAACAGCAAGGAGATTCCTTCTCAACATAAAACAAACAGAGACCAAACAACACTGGACTGGACTTAGAATGCAGGGAAAGCTAGCATGCCTAGACTTTGCCGACCACTCTGCTTCCCACTCCATGTACAAAAATGCTGCTGTTGGGGAGGACATCCTCTGTTTCACTTCCAAAGCTAGGCTGCAGGTGCTACCTACCAAATACAATCTGGCATTATGGTATCCTGCACACCACCCTCCACACTGTATAATGCCCTCTGGCCATCAACTTGAATCAGTTGCCCATGTTGTGAATGGCTGTACTATGTACAAAGGACTGTATATTGCATGCCATGACCGACTTGTCGATCTAATTTCCAGCAATGTTAAGGAAGTATCTCTAGAAAATGTGACCATGTACAAACATTCACGCATCATGCCGGAATGGTTTAACAGCTCTATTGATGTGATGTGTAACATCCCAAATACCACTGATGTTGTGTTTTTAAACAGAGACAGAAGGGAAGTGCTCTTACTTGAGAAAGGCTGTGTATTTGATCTGTACATGGAAATTGCTTTCAACGATAAAATCATTAAACACCTGGAAATACTAAGGGACCTAGGATACCAATGCAAGCTAATAGTGTTTATTTTTGGAAGCTTGGGGCATGTCCACAACCATGTTTTCAGTGGGTTAAGGCTGGCTGGGCTCTCCAGCAGAAAATCTAAACAATTAGCAAAGTTCTGCTCCATATCAGCAGTGATAGGCAGCCTGGGAGTGTGGCGCAGGAGATGTTTTTTGTACCCTTGAACAAAGACCTATCTTATCTCTGAAATATTTGAATCTTGTCTCTTGTAATGTGATTGGTGGATTCAAATAAAGACTGTGTGTGTGTGTGTGTGTGCGAGAGCAGAATACGAGAGCAGAAATCATGTTATAAATTCTAATTGCTGCACAATGTCATCACCACCTCCAATTACTGCAGCCCTGAGGCGTGTTTTGGATAGGGATTTTATTATATATTTATACTTTATTTTAAGCCCTCATTTGATCAGAAGCTCTTGAGATGAACGCAACGTAAAAAAAGAGAAAGAAGAACAAACAAGAATGTAGTAAATGAGAAACGAAGCTCAGCAGGTTTGGCCAGAGTTATGCAGACCCAGTGGTACGGATCGGTTCCCACGCCTGATTCCTGCTTGCCGTTTTGGGAGCATCGCTGTCCGTGACGGATGTACTTTCGCCTCACAAACAGCAGTTCAGTATTGCGGATCACCATGCTGTCCATCACTGCCTTAGTCCCCCTGCCAGTGCCAAGCCCTCTCCACAGTAACAAAACATTATTAAATAGACTGCACATGTACTCTACATTGTGCCACTCCAACCTGTGGCCACTCACAGCACTCTACAATGAGTTCCTCATATTCAACAATCTACTCAGATAAGAGAAACCGGGGATTGAACCAGGAACCGTTTTGTTTCCTGAGACCCTGCTCTATCTCCTGGGCTATGGTACTGTCACCCTTTATGGTCTTTGTTGCATGGTGAGACAAAGCTAAAATATATGAAGCTCAGCTTTATCTCTCCTCAAAAACCATCACCTCAGCCACCCAATCCATCCTCCCCACATGCCTTGCAGACATGAAGTCATGGATGCAACAGAACTTTCAATAACTCAACTGTTTTAAATCAGAAATCCTCATCATCGGCCCAAACTCCCTCTACCACTCCCCCCAGACCTTCTGACTTTAAACATCGATGGCTCTGTCGTCACCCCCTCCACCCAGGTCCGCAACCTTGGAATCATCTTTGCCCCCACCCTCTCGTTCCTGCTTCATGTCAACCAGGTCACAAAAACGTCCTTCTTCCACCTCAGGAACGTTGCCTGCCTCCGGCCCTCCCTGTCCTCTGCCACATCCTGAAACACTCATCCATGCCCTCATAACTTCCAGACCAGATTACTGCATCAGTATCCTCCATGAAACACCTAACAAAATTCTCTATTAGCTTCAATACGTCCAGAACTCCGCTGCTCCCATGCTCACCTCCCCCCTCCACCCTGTGGTCACATCACCCCTCCACCCTCTCACCTCCCCCCTCCACCCTCTCACCTCCCCCCTCCACCCTGGTCACATCACCCCTGTCCTCCAAAACCTCCACTAGCTCCCAGTTCAATTTAGGATTCACTTCAAAATACCACTCACCACCTATTAAGTCATAAATAACATCGCCCCTCCCTACCTCTCCGACCTCCTCCTTCACCACACTTCTACCCGTTGCCTCCGGTCTACGGATGCAAACGCACTCAAAACCCCCAGGAACAAGCTTCGGACCTGGGGTGACAGGGCCTTCTCAGTTGCCGCACACTGCCTCTGGAACTCCCTCCCCAACCACATCCGACAGGCTAGCACACTCCCATTATTCAAGCAGGCCCTCATACCCAACTTTTCAAGATCGCTTTCAAAACATAATCTCCTTCCCTTCTCTCCCCTCCCTCCTTTTAACTGTTCCTAGTCTTATATACCTATTTCAGTTTTTTAGCTGCCTATTTTTATCCTATTTGGGTTATATTGCAGAAACACGTCTTAATTCCGCCGAATTCCGGTAGAACAGTCAGTGCTGTGTCCCTCCATCTGTCGGAGTGCGAGGTTCATTCCATAAAAACGCTGCTTGGGTTTGGACTGGTCGTCGACATGTGAGAATCGCACCCCTAGAGATAGAGCTGTTGGTTGAGCCAACCGCTCTCCAGCCTGCCTTCCTCCTCCCTCCTCCCTCCCTCCTCTGTGTTATGCAGTCGGCTGGGGAGTACACCATCAGAGTTGGTGTATTTTCATCTCTTAGGGGATTCAAAGTAGGGGGGGGGGGGGCGGGCGTCATCATTAGGGAGGAAGGACTGAGAGCCTCTTCACCATCCTCACCCTCACCCTCCTCCTCCTCCTTTCATATGCCGGAGAGCTGCCCGGGAGGCTCACGTGAGGAGGATTGTGGAAACAGATGAGACTGCTTTTGACTCCTGGCCGTAAGTGACGGATGGAAACAAAATGACAGAGCTTTGATTAAAGTCAGGGAAATGACCCCTTGCATGAGTTTTTCACTGCAGCAAGATAATCTCCCGCACACACAAACACACACACACACAACTATATGGGAAATCTATAGACTGCACTGCTCGACAAAACACAACTGCTCGATGCGACTTGCGAGACCAGGGCAGAATAGTTTTTCTCTGTGTTGTGAATCTATTGACGAGTCACCTGACGGCCCTCCCTACATGCCAAGGTGGTGTCAGTCTGTCAAGGCTAAGTGATCAGGATTGATCCTGGATTCAGCCCACGGTCAATATCCAGCACGACCTTCTGCATTTACATGGAGCGAATGTCAATCACAGGCCGGAGGCCATGTGTCAGATCATGTCAAGAGGTTCGATACCGCGCAACTTACTGCAATCGTTGAGCAAATGAAGCCTTTGCGGGAGCAGCCAATGAGAAGGCAAAATACAAATCAATGGCAATAAGGATTGTAGATTGAATGTTGGTGTTGCTTTGACCCTGACTTTTTGCAACAGAACAAAAGTGTAAAAGTTGGAAGAGATAGCTTATACTGCTGCTCACCCACACGAGATTCTCCAAATACAATGCGAGTTCAGGACTTCAAGTCCAACGTGAGCTACATGAAATGGTTTACTATCATATCAATGGTTTACTATCATATCAATCAAAAGTAAACCCCCCTCTACATTATTTAACAAGTTATATTCTGAAATGTTACATTAATCGCCTGAAACAACTATAGTTAGTAATACCATCAGTTACTTAGTGAGTTATGTAATAACACCCTACTTCTCAGCAAAACTCCCGCGAGAAAAGTCCCGTATTTGGAACAGAATCTCTAATCCACCTCCCAAAATACTTGGCCTTGCTGGCATGGCCCAGCGGATCTTATTATATATCATTGAAATATGTCTGACTTTAACCCATCTTCATTAAGGCTGGAGAGCGGCCCTCCGCATCCAACCAGTCCTTCCTTCTCCAGCCGCCCGCGGGCCAGTGAGGGCTCTCCCAACCCTCTGCTGTGTTCAGCAATAATCACCCTCCGGCATTCTGCGGCGCTGTCTTCTGTGCTCTGATTGGGGAATGACATTGACAGTGGCTTAGAATTGTTTTTTTTCCGATCACTGCGAGCGCCTCAGCAGTTTGTGTTGACTGGTTTGTGGACGTGTATCGCTTAATGTGACAGCCTTAGTGGCCTTTAACAGCGGCTGCAAGCTGAAGTAAAGGAGCGCATGCCAAGTTTGAAGTCCTGAAAACACTTCCCTGCTCGTCTCATTTCCTCCCCTCCGCACCTCTGAGCTGTTGCTCTGCTTTCTGAAGGATCTGAGTTGTTAGTCCAGCCGTGTCCTCCTCGAGGCCGTACTACTGTGCTTAGCTCTCTCAATCCATACAAATAAGCGTTATAAAATCAACAGCGCTGCTGGGATGGTTGTTGTGAAAGAGAGAAATTAGCGGGAGCAATCCTGGAAGAGAACGTGTGTTGGGCAGGCCAGCTGAGGTTTATGTTCTTAACCTGACCGTTTTAAAAGGAGTCCCACATCCTTAAAGTGATAAAAGTGTTGATTATGATACTTATTGTTTTTAAATTGCATTTGTACAGATTTATTTATCTTATTGTCGTCATCTGATTAAAAAGTTAAAAGGAGATAACAGAAAGAGTAAATAATAAATAAATAACAACAATATGACTGAATGGCTCTATTTGTGAGAATGTGTTGTTCTGCACACAACTGTGGTTCATCACATGTGTTCTAGTGAGCCTTATGGAGTATCTCCGTGTTGGCATGTCATAAATCATCTGCCAGTCCTTGTCCAGGGACGAGCTCACTAGTCTGTGTGTGCGTCTTTCATTGCTTGTGTGTGTGTTGGTGCATGTGTGTGTGTGTGTGTGCTTGAGTATCTGTGTGTGTTTGTGCATGTGAATATTAATACGTATGTATGTGTGTTAGTGTATATATGTGTGTACGTCTATATGTCTTTATGTGCATGTGGAAATATGTGTCCGTCTGTATGTGTGAATATCGGTTTGTGTGTATATGAATGGGTGTGCGTTGGTGAATGCCACACGTGTGTGTGTGTGTGTGTGTGTGTGCATGCGTGTGTGTGTGTTTGTCTGTGTGTGTTTGTGTGTGTGGGTGCGTATGTGTGTGTGTTTGAAAGGACGGCGATAAGCCAGAAAAGCGCTTCCCACTCTGTGTTTCCCACCAGATGTCCAGTAGATTGGCTGTTGGTGCCAGGTCGAGCAGACTTATGGGCAGTGACCAGGTGGTGTGACCATTCCAGATGCGAGACAACCTTGCATATGGGGGAAAGTGCAGAGATGTCTTATTCAAGTTGGTGTCAATTCCCACTTCCTCCAACGATGGGATGAGGAAGTAAAGGTTGCGCCTCAGGGGGAAAAACCTGTCGACTGCCACGTTTGAGCCATGATGGAGTGTGTTTGTGTGTGAGTGTGTGTACCCCCTGTATGATAATAGATGTGTACAATATGAGGAGCAAACTCTATGGTTGACTCTCACTTTAAATCAGCTTAATTCACTGACTAGCATCCCTCTTCCTCACTCTCCAAACTCTCTGACCGCAATCAATGCTCATCACTAATTGTTGTTTCCCTTCCAGAGAGTACACAGCGGGCTGTGCCATAACTGTCATTATGGAAATGGGCTCTTATGAATGAGTTTGGCCTTAAACACTTAATTGCGTGCCTAAACTCATAATTGCATGTTTGATGACATTTCCTCGTCGTACCATTCGAGACACTAATGAGTCATGGACTGAACAGCACAGATTGCATCGCGATGAGGCAAAAACCATTAATTAAAAGTAATCAGAATATTATTTTATGAATATGTAAAAATATACCTGTTAATGCTTCAGTGTGTCTACAGTTCAAAATGTCCTGTGTCAAATCCGTGCTCAACTTTTTGAGGCATCCAGCTCACAAAAACATGCCACGCCTAGTGGTGTAGTGCAGGGTATACGCAGGTATGGCACCACCTACTTATTTTTTCAGTCAACATTGCACCCACTTCTAAAACTGATGCGCATCATTCAGTAGTGTCCTGCAGGCTATACAGTCAAGCAAATAAGTAGCTAATCCAATCTCATGTGAATAAATGCAAGTGTTCACAAAAAAGAAACAATAAACTGATTATCTTCAGGTAAACAGTGGCTAAAATGTAAGAAGCCCCTCTAGGGTCACATGGTATAAATAAAAACCTGGATGTGTAAATCCGTGCAAACTAATCAGGTGAATGCTGCATGCAGCACTCAACTATTGTTCTTCTTAAGTTGGGAGCTATCTCCTTCCTCAATTTTTCTCCTAGAGACTCCATTCCAATTTTAAAATGTTCATATCAGCTTGGAATCGCGCGCTTCTTTTCAGATTTTTCTTCTTTTAAAGTACTATTTTTTACAATGGAAGTCAATTGGAGGACAGCGGAGCCGTCCGACCATTGTCTGACAGTGTGCAAATACTACTGGCCCATTTTTAGGTGAACTAAATATGCAAGAGTTGTCTCAGATGCCACTGTTTAAAACAAAAAGTGAATCCATTCTTACTTGGCCCATCACTAACCTACCCACCTAATTTGAGGCACATCCCTGTTCAACTGTTTGAGATATCCTGAACACAGCCAGACGGACATACCAAAAGACTGGGCGAAAGGATAACCTCCTCCTATCCAAACATCAAAGAAGAATGTGAATGTATCAGAGACCAAAGCTTTTCCAAAAGAAGATGGAGCAGAACTCAGAAACCCTCTGCAGCACCACCAAACCTCACCTGCTGGCACTTATCTGTTCTCCCAGGAGGACGTGAGAGAGACAGCTCATTAAGCACACACACACACACACACTCATCCCCCAGCTAGTTTGTGCCTGCTTTCCTCGGTTATCTGGAACCATCAGTCTGATTCTAAACCTTAGGTCAACCACAAGAGAGTTCGGGAAAACACAACAATAACAGGGATTCAGTGTAAACCATGACCAGTGCCAAGACATAACCGCAGTTTAGTTCATTTAAACCTGCATGTTGTTACTTTTCTACTGCAGTTATTCCCTCCATAGAAAAAATATCCGAACCAGAACGTTTCTCAAGAATAAAACATTGAACTAGGCCCTTCAACAAGGCAAAAATAGATCTCAATGATCAATCGATCATAATAATCAAACAACAAGCAGCATAGCAAAAGAAAAATAATATAATATCCAAATGGATTGATCTCACTGGTCAGGAGTTAGTCTGGCTGAACAGGAGTCCAACCAGAGGTTAGTGGTCTGGGATTTTAGGAAGTCGATGAGGCTCAAGAACAACATGTTGATAATCTAACGATAGCTTGGAAGTCAAAGGATTCAGATCCCCTGTTAGCTCCACCCCCAGCCACTACACTCGTCTCAGAGTCATGGGACTTCTACGTGTGTACAAGTGGAAACGATAAACAATGCAGAACACCTATCAATACGATCAAATCTTCCTTGTAAGGGATGTTGTCAGATTTAACCTTTAAGAACTGCAACATTTGTCAGTGTTACCCAATGGCGGGTGCAGTCAAAATAGTTTTGTCATCAGTTTTATCAAACACACAGCAAGAGAGTACATGCCCAGTGTGGCAGATTAAAATCTATAGTTGGGAAAACATGGTCAATATGCTGCAAAATGCTTGGCTTCACCCATTCTCATGAGGAACACATACGGACAGCCCACAACCAACAGTAGTATACGTCGTATACAACATCCTCGTTCAACATGTTCAAATGACCAACAGGATTGTATTTACTAGGGAAAATACTTTAAATCTAAACCCTGTAACTGCATGACCAAAATGCTCAATGATGTAGTCTTGAGGTTGAGATCCTTCTTAGATAAGGTGATCTAAAGAATGACATCTGAGAAAACCCTGTGACTATTTTACAATACAGCCTTACTTTGCATGAGTGGTCTAGGAGCTAAAATAATAGCGTGCCCCTGTCCAGAAGCAATGCCAACAGTTAACCTTAAAACCCCCCATAAAGGATCCCGATGTATGCAGACTTATTAACAGTATACACCTCACAGTGATGTGTGTGATAAACCATACGGAAAAACCCTGATGAAATATCAAACAGAGATAATGGGATATCGATTGATATGTCGTTAGTGCATGTCACTCTGCACACACAAACACAGCCTATTGAGTGTGTGTGTGTGTGTGTGTGTGTGTGTGTGTGTGTGTGTGTGTGTGTGCGTGCTTGCGTGCCTGCGTGTGTGGGCATGTATTTGCTTGGGTGTGGGGTGTGTGTGTGTGCGTGTGAGCATATTCCATCCGCAGTGTGGGCTGTGTATAGAAAATCCCCATAGCTGACAGTGAGGTCCATTAAGAGTCTTTGCTCCAAGCCGGTAGTGGGGGTGGAGGTGGTGGTGGGGATGCTGGAGTTGGTGGTGGAGCTGGTGGTGTTGGTGATGGAGCTGGTGGTGTTGGGGGATGGCATCTTCTCCCCTCAGCTCTACTCCCACCTATGCTGTGTCTTTCTGTGTTTAGTGGATTCTTACCTTGGCCTCTCTCTCTTACTGTCTGTCTCTCGCCCTCATGTCATGTCATTTCACACACACACACACACACACACACACACACACACACACACACACACACACACACACACACACACACACACACACACACACACACACACACACACACACACACACACACACACACACACACACACACTAAATACTGGTTGTAACAACTGAATGAGAGAACCATACTGACGCATGGAATATTACTCTCATCACGAGTTCACGTCTGACCCTAACTGTTCACAATAGTGATTTCCTTTGAGTATTTCTCAATGGATTTTCTGAATTTTTAATCGGAAAATCCAACACAAATGCAGTATTGAATATTCAGTTAAAAAAATCCTTTGTGCGTCTAAATTACAAATCAGAATGTGTAATTTAGACACACAATGGACTTTCTTTTTTTTAATGTTCATTGGGAGACTAAATTGCCCATGCTGGTTTACTGAATTCTAATGGTATGACTTTTTTTCCCCCCAGTGGACGCTTGCTGCCTTTTGTCAATCAATGTCGGTTACTAGGAACCAAATGCATGAATGAAAAAGAAAACAAACTTAGACCACATAAACCTTGTTTGCAGGTTCCTTCTGGATGCTTCCGCAACAACCTTGAAGTGTTTTCAAGGACATTCTCTCCCGGGAAGCTGACCTTCCCTTTCCAACTGCCGGCTTCAAAATAATTCAATTTCATGTTTATGTGGGCGTCCGCTGCCAAAAGAACGACACTTCCATTGTGTTCCTTACTCTGTGCCAAATACAGCCAGCTGGTGCGTTACAACCGGACACTCTTCAGACTATTTCCATACAACGTTAGTGTTGCTCTTTGTCTTCCTGTTCATATACTCAGAGAGCCTGAAATAACCCCACTGATGCGTTCTGAATACCTCGTCAAATAAAGGCTCCAGGCGTCTCCTGCGTTCATCACTCACACGCCGCGACTTCCAAAGACTCCCACTGTCGCTAAGGAACCTCCAGAAAGATTGTTATGGGAACAACTGTCAGCAGGTGTTTAAATAGACAGTCTTTCAGTAATTACAGTTATTCATACCCGGAATATTTGAAAAGCCCAAAAAATTATCTTCTCTTTATTTCACAATATTACAATAGGGTGATATAGAGATTGAGAGAGACAGGAGACAGATGAACAATTGTTACAAATTGTAACAAATCATTGATAACCATCTGTGTGAATGGTATCTGTCCATGAGTGTGTCTGTGTGTTTGATAACCACAACAATATTATGGATTTGTTTTATACTTTTAGTGTCAAGGAGGGATATGAGTCTGAAACATTTTAGACAGACTCAAACCAGTCATAACAACATGTCCCTATCCTGTTTAACAACCAGGACCACAGACATGACATATCCCTTAACCTGGTTGGAAAAAACAGGACAACAGAGATAGCATGTCCCTTAACCTGGTTATCAACCAGGACCACAAACATAACATGTACCTTAACCTGGTTAACAGCAGGACCACAGACAAAACATGTCCCTTAACCTGGTTAACAGCAGGACCACAGACAGACAGACAGACAGACACATTTATAGATGAACAGATAGTTAGAGTGACAGACAGATAAGGAGCAATTGTGTCATATTGTGTCCGTCTCTGTTTCAGTCCCTCTCTAGCGCTCTCTATTAGTTGCATTTTGTTTTCTTTGTGATTGACATGAATAGAGAATTTTTTTTCTCTCTCTCTCTCTCTCTCTCTCTCTCTCTCTCTCTCTCTCTCTCTCTCTCTCTCTCTCTCTCTCTCTCTCTCTCTCTCTCTCTCTCTCTCTCTCTCTCTCTCTCTCTCTCTCTCTCTCTCTCTCTCTCTCTCATTTTTTTGTTTTTCACAGGGAACTATAGGACACTGAAGGACACTCTGGGCCATGAAATCTTTGCTTTGATGTTTTCTCCAAGAAAAATACTTTGAAGTGGAGATAGCGTAGCAGTTGGGTGTGTGCTCAATGAATCCTGCAAAGTGTGTTTTTGGGGGGTTGCTGTGTGTATGCGTGTGTGTTTGTGTGTTTGTGTGTGTGTGTGTTGGTAGTGTATGTGGTGTTTGGGGTGTGTACATGTGTGTATGTTTTGGCGATTTGTGTTTGTGAGTGATGGTAGCAGTGTGTGTGTGTGTGTGTGTGTGTTTGAATAGTGGTAGTGTATGCAGTGTTGGTGGTGTGTATATGTTTGTATGTGGTGGCTGTTTGTTTGTGTGAGTGATGTGTGTGTGTGTGTGTGTGTGAGTGTGTAAATGGTGGCGATGTGTGTGTGTGTGTGTGAGGTGTTGGTAGTGTGTGTGAGTGTGTGTGTGTTTTTTCTGGTGGAATTGTGTGTGTGTGTGTGTTTGTGTGTATGTGTGTACGTGGGTGTATGTGTTTGTGTGAGTGGTGGTGGTAGTGTGTGTCTTGTGTAACTCTTCTCGATGGGGACTCACTGTTTGATCTGTCAGCAGCTGAAGCACAGAAGAAAGGAAAGAGGACGTTTGTCATCTCCCCAGCAGGAGGGGGGAGGGGGGGGTGTGTGTTAAATGTTAATGTCTGGATACATTTCTCTATGGAACAACGGAGAAGGTGACAGAGCCTTGCAAAAAACTGCAGCGCTCTACACTAAACTTATTTTCGTAGATTCTCGCACCTCCAACATTTTGTATCCAAGAGTGTTAACTTCCTAGACACTAATAGTAATACTTAATATGTCTGTGAAGATAACCCTTATAGTATAATGTTAAACTATACATGAAGATAAACCTTATAGTATAACGTTGTACCAAACGTCAAGATAACCCTTACTATATCTTACAATTAAATTTTTTTGGGTTCGTTTTTTTTTTTGTTAGAATCCGAGCTGAACAAGGGGGTTCACACTTTGCAACATATTCTCATTAATCTAGCCTGCTTTATTGCCTCCCTGGTTCTGAAGGTAATCCAAACGGGCAGACGACTACAATAGAATTACCCTGGGAAACACACACACACACACACACACACACACACACACACACACACACACACACACACACACACACACACACACACACACACACACACACACACACACACACACACCTTCTTCCAAGCTGAACAGGCCTCACACACAGACACAGCCACAAAACACACACACACACACACACACTGGCTACCAAGCTGACACACACAGACTCCTAATTAAAGCCGCTCATGTGTAAGAGTCTAATAATGTGGTCTTGCTCGCCATAACAGGGAATCCGCTGGTACAACAAAGGTTTTAATTCTCCAAGATAAACGGTCGTTCCACTATTAGTATACTACTACATTTCTACTACTACTACTAGCATTACTATACTACTACTACTACTACATTACTACTGATACTACTGCTTCGACTAGTATTACTACTGCTACTGCTTCGACTGCTACTGCTTCTACTACTACTGTTACTACTGCTGCTACTGCTACTGCTTCTATTACTGCTACTATTACAGTTTATACTACTACTACTACCACTACTACTACTACATGCTTGTGATGACTAAGAAGAGACAAAGGGAAGCGTTTTTGTTTTAAGCATCTAATTCAGTTTGAGAAGCGTCATAAGTGACGCTGGAAGCTGTTTTGCTCAAGGCCAAACCGAGCCCCTTTCAGCTCTTTTACCACTGATTTGTAAATGTTTCAATGCAGAGGCCGAGTCCAGCAGTAAACTTTTAGTTCTGAAAGAATTATAACCCACAAAACTACCCTGAACGAATCCTGGTCTCACTCCCACACCCAGAGATAAATTGCTTCTGCCAGTGTTCATCCAGCCTCACGTATTCATGAAGAAGATCCTTCTGTTCAAACAAAAAAAAATTCCCACCTTCAGGGAGCACATTACGAGAGGTTGCTGGAGAGAGACCGAGGGTGAGAGACAGAGAGAGAATGCCAAACAGACAGAGAATTAGAGAGAGAGAGAGAGAGAGAGAGAGAGAGAGAGAGAGAGAGAGAGAGAGAGAGAGAGAGAGAGAGAGAGAGCCTTAGGAGGGATTTGTCCTTTAGAAGGACTGATATGACACCACAACCTTCTGGCTCTCAGACAATCTCAGCCACCTCTTTTGCAACAATGCATCCTCCTCTACTGAATGTATGAGTGTATCTGTGTTTGCAGTTTGCACATACATCTCAAAGGGCTTCACAAGCTACATTATAGAACAGCCGCTATCCCTAGCCCCGCCATACAGGCTAGGAAAAACTCCCTTCGTCCCTGAAGCAATGCACGTTGCGAAGTCCCTCCTTCCAGGGACTGTTACGAATGCAATGGTTTCCAGAATGGACAGTTATACTGGCAGCATAACAAGCAAATAATTTTAAGTACAGTCAGATGATTATTAAATAGAGCATTCAAATTAATTATTGAAATATTAATAGTGTCGTGTAGTTTGTGCTGTCCTCGTCTGTTGACTTTGATGTTGTGTTGGTTTTTATTATGGTAACTTGGCCATCAGGTCTACCTCATTAATATAATATTAATCTCAGTGAGTCTTTGCTCATAAAATAAGCGTCAGTTTTCATGAAGTGAAACCCCCTGTAAAGACACAGCGCCATTCACTGGCCCGCCAGCTGCTAAACTCATTAATTGATCCAGGCTGTTTTAGTGCACATCTGTGATGTAATCATTCATAGATCCAGCATGATTATATTTACATCTGCAATGCTCCCATTGATAGGTCAAGCCAGTTTTAACATGGATCTTGACATCATCGTTAAGCAATACATCTAGTTTTACCTCGACCTTGGATAACATCATTCATAGAGCCAAACAGTTTTAACAAGGATCTCTGGCTTCGGACACCATTCATGAGTAGAGACAGTTTTACCAAAGTATTGTGCCTTTTCCCGTTTACGAATACATGCAGTCTTCAACCTGGATCCTTGATCTGCTGTGACCTTGAAGCAGTAGCCTGCAGCTGTGTAGAGCTGTGTCACCAATAGCGAAGACCGCCCCTCTCTCTCTTCCTTATGGCCCCTTGAGTGTTACCAGAACGGAATAAGGAACTAAAGTTTGCTTTTTAATCCAAAAAACATACGGTACATGCCTTACGACTCGCATTCGCAGCGTGACACTTACAACAGCTCCCTAGAATCCTATTTGTTTAAAGGGAGCCAAGCCCACATAGTGGGAAAGTAGTGTGGCTGTCTTTTGTTGCTCGCTTAAAATACCACTTAACTTGATGGGACAATTGAAAAACACTATTCCCTTATCTCCCTATATCAATTCTAAATGCTTGAACATTTGAATGGCGTTGCCCAATAACCCAAATTCGGCAGTAACAATTAACCCATTGTCCTTATTTACATCTTATCCTACTTATTTATTTCCATTTACAGATGGAAATTAGCCCCTGGGCTACAATCTGGCACGTTTATTTATACTGCTGTACATTTTTATTAATGTGCATTGTCCTGAAATAAATAAATAAATCGTATCCTACTTATTTATGACCCTGTGCTTATACCTCAATATTTGGACCAGCCCACAGTACTACTATGTCACCCACTCCATCACTCTTAATGTCTAGTAACTCGTTTTAGGGTTTGGATTTTCTTTCAGAACTCATTGGGAGATCTTTTCCCATTCTCGCCGTGTCACCGGCAGCGTCCTCACGGCTATGTTCAGGGCGCCCTTGACCGCTGCAGCGCAGGGAGGACACAGAGGAGCTGTGTGGTGGACACTTTGCTCACCTCGGTCCAGCTGGTGGAGCCACAGACAGGGAAGCACAACGTCTGTCATCCTTGGTCAGAGGTCGCTCTCCTGCTGGGACCACCAGCTCTTAATATGTCCTCATCGGACGGTACAGCTACTTGTTATGATTGCTCGTATTTCAATGGGCCGTATTCACCTGGCGGCTATTTAGGCTAGTTTAGGCTGTAGCCTAGGGGGCCACGATTGGCCAGACTATTTTAAATTTTACTTAAAATAAAAAAAAGACTTGACCCCTATCGGACCAAACAAAAAACATAAAAAAAATTAAGCAGCTGATTGGGTAGATGTGTGGGCAATGTCATGTGACCAGTTCATACAGTACATTTTGTGATAAAATAATACGTCACGGCAGCATAGCGCCAAAATGTCTGAAAAGAGAAAAGCACAAGTGTTTCCATTTGTCGATATGGCACTCAGACTATTTATGACTTTGCCTGCAAACAATGCCATCGGGGAGTGCTGTTCTCCAAAACTGGCGTTAATTAAAGATAGACTGAGATCGGCGACGGGCCAAAACAGACTGAAATTGAAAGTGATATTCTGCGGAAATTTGATTTCACCAGCCTCATTAAAGAGTTCTTGTTCAGAAAAAAAGCAAACATTTGAAAAGGTAAGATATGTATTTATGATTGTACTGCCTCTGCATTATTGTTGTTATTATTTGCTGCTGCTGTGTTTATTGTTATTTCTTGCTTCATTGGCGCTAAAATGATTAATCGATTTGAAATATGTTTGTTATATCGCGGGCGTTTTTCTGTAGGGACCCCCATTTATATGGCTAGAGGCTTGCTACATATCCGGTGTACTACCGGTAGAAGGTAAATGCTTAGAACAAAGCTTTAAAACTACATTTCAAGTCATGCTAACTTATAACTAAATGCGGAAAAATAAGGTAAATAACATACCACAAACACACACAGACACACACGCGTCATCTGAACAGCTCACCTATTCTATGTAATGTATTCAACCTTTCATCACTTTAGGTATTTGTTTAACCCTTCATTTGTTTACAACCATTTTCCATTTTTTAAATGGTGTACATGTTTGTTTAGGCCTACTCCATTTAGACTTTGAACTCTTTTCAAATCTTTTCACTTGATTTAAGCCATTCAACATTTCTTAACGTTGTAGACTATGCGGCTTACTTTGCACTACAGCATTTTCTGCAGGAAATGCATTTTCTTATAGTAGTCCTTATAGTATTTTGCAGAGTTGCCTGGTTAACGTCAAGGGCCGCCTGCGTGACCAAAAGGTCTCTGATCCAAGCCGACCAAAGACAGACCTGCTTGCTTAGCTTCACACCATCATGTAGCGTGAAGAATCCTCCAGAGAAATAAACGAGAGTGAAACCTACCGGCACTTGATTTACAAAATGGGATTAACAAAAATGGCTCAGCTGGCGCAAATACCCCCCAAAAAATTCCACAATTCATGTACACTTTGTGTTCAGTGTTGTCTTGTTGTTTTTGTGCTCCTTCTGTGCTTGTCTGCACAGTGAGTGTGTGTGTGCACATGGAGATAGATTGAATGATAGTGTATGGTTGGTGATGGCAGTGTGTGTGTGCTGTTGGTTAGGGTGTGATGTGCCTGCCAATTGGTTCCCTCGTGGCAGCTGGAATATAAAGTGCCTCAGCCCTCTGTCTCCTGGGCTTCAGTCTCTGCTGGGGTTCAGCCCCTAACAGGTTGGCAGCCAAGCGTTGGGCTGTCACTTACCTCGGTAATTGTTTGTTTCTCTACCTGTGTGCCTCTGAGCACACATGGGGGGAGGCTAAGGATGGAAGGAAACGCATGGAACCACGGGTCATTACAGCCAATCAGAGAATGCAGTTAATCAAAAATGCTGTCTCTACAATAAAGATAGCAGTTTAAATATTAATCAAGCAGTTCAAAACCGTTAGTGTTTTTTTTGTGGGGGAGGGGGTTAACATATTAGCATGTCTTCTATGATCTAAACTTTGTATTCTATGCCATTTTGTCTGTTTTATTTATTTATCCGTTTCCAAAAGAGGATTAAGCTCCCGGACCCTTATAGTACAACCTACAAAGTTGTAGTGGGCTGTAACCATGGAGATAGCACATCCATTTCCTGCCTAGAACTCTCCACAAAACACCTTCTTTTAAATCAATTAAATTACACTTTATCATCACCTTAGGTACTTAAACCTGAAAGCCCCAGATAGCCAAATCACAATCTGTCGCATGTGCTAACCTTGCCTCAGCTGCTATACATAGCACCATTGTGCACCTACGAAAAGATTCACACACACTCAAACAAAGGATCAATTAGAAAAAGCGCTGCAACTCGAAAACGCAGTGGCTACAGTGCAGCCGATTCCCTTGGTTTCCACAGAGAGACAGACAACCAGTAGGAATAATAAACCTTCAGTCTGTTCTATTGATTGAACGTGATGACAGGAAGACGCCTGCACGTCTTTATTCTCCACGGGAGCAAGGGAGGACAAGCTGGGGATTGTAACACGCACACAGTATGCCAGGTAGAAAACAGGCCATCAAACCACAACACGTAAACCGAGAGAGGAAAGGGAGGTGGTGGTGCTGGAGCTGTTGGTGTAAAGGCAGAAAAAAACAGACTGACAGACCGACAGTTGGTTGCTTTGGGGTCCCAATGACAGTCGCTGAGAAAAACCCGCCCGAATCATTAAGAGGATGCTTCAATCTTTCCCTTTTCAAGAGCTACCTTGAATCTAGTGCCACGATTAGTAAACGAAAGAACTCTGGCAAGGGTTAAATTGAGAAATTAGAAGGATGAAGATTGATAGAAATAAGAGAGTACATTTTTAATGGGGCATCGTTTTGTTTTTATTTCACACTTGCCATGGCAATGGAAATGTATTTTTCATGTCAATAAAGCCCCTTTAAATGTAATTGAAATGTAATTAAATTGAATTCAGAGAGGTAGATAGAGAGACAGAGCAGAGACAGAGAGAGACAGAGACAGAGAGAGGAAGCAAGTAGAGAGGTAGAGATGCAGAGAGAGAGAGAGCATACACATCCCAGCTAGTGTTACGGTAATTCCCCCTACTGCTCAACTAGGAAGACTTTGCCAGATGCCAGCGTTCTGTTACCATGATGATAGAGAGACAGAGAAAGAGCTAGACAGAGAGAGTGACAGACAGAGAGAGAGCGAGAGAGAGACAGACAGAGAGCTAGAGAGAATGAGTGTGAGAGTAAAAGGAGGCATATGAACAAGTGAAAGTGACATGGTAAGATGCAGTCTTGTGCAAGAGCCTCCTGCCACAATCTCCGGCTGTTGCATAACACAGCATTACATCCCAGTTCCCCAGAGGCCTACTTGGAAAAATTCCATCCCACAGAAAAAAAAAGAGAACTGAATGAAAATGAGAACTGATTTTGAGCATCAGTTATCAAACAAGGCTTCCCATGTTAACATTTCCATAACATCCAACAACCCTGCATGGTTCGAGCGTTTCCTAGCACTAATCTCTGATTGGTCCTCCACTGCTCACGTCCTACCTCTGGGGAGTGAATCAATACTAAACAATATGAAAGAGAGCGAGCGAGAGAGAGAAGTAAACAGAGAAGGAGAGGGAGAGAGAGACAGGAAGAGAATGTACCTCCATTAATAACCAGAAAAAACGTATTTGGAGAAATTGGATCAGATTCTCCACCAAATTTGTCACTTGTGATTTCTTATTGCTATCTTGTTTTCCTACTGTTAATGAATGCAATGGCAAAATTGTTATCATTGATATTAGCAATATATTGCAACCCATATTGTGTTCAGTAAGTTGTGAGTTATTAGGTGAGTGCTGCATGCAGCGATCAACTATTGTTCTTCTTAGGCTTTCTGATTTCTTTCTTTCTTATTCTCTACAAATTTTGGGACCTACTCCTTCCACAATCTTTCACCTAGAGACTCCACTACCCTTTCAAACATTCATAGTTCCATGGAATTGTGCCCTTCCATTAAATCTTATTTAATATTTTACACTTTTTAAGATATTATACTTTTAGAATGTTATTTTTTACAATAGGAGTCAATGGGAGAATGGAAAACTAACAATGCTATGACAATGCAAGATACCTAAGACTAACTGATAGCACAACAAGTATGTTGCATTTCTATTTGGGAAGCCAATGACTTTCCCACGACTAGAGCATGCCTCAGCAACACACGCTGCCAAAATAGATAGACTGCTAAGTCAGAGTTGGAGATCAATTTAGAACCCTAAGCTTTTCGGAAAGAATCTGTGCTTAAACTAAAGAAGAAAGAAGATTCAAGACCTATGTGGCCAATCCGTGAACTGTCAGACAGAGAACAGTGGAGTCGTGCTGACGATGCTTCACAATGTTTGAATATTGAACACTTTATGGTCCAAGAGATGGTTTCAAGGACCAGAATTTCTGGCCAAACCAGAAACCAAATAGCCCTGGAGATCTTCCACCCATTACTCAAACGATCCCGAGGTCAAAAGGGAAATATGTGTGAACAGCCTGAACACAGGAGAATAGACTCTGCTTAACAAATTCATTGAGTATTACTCATGCTGGCACAAATGAAAGGCTTATCTTTCAAACAATGCATATCTCACAAACAGGCACTGAACACTGAAGAGTTCAGTGCCTGTTTGTGAGATATTTCAAAAGCATTTAATATGCCTTTCATCAACAGTGGTTTGGGTTTTTTTATGTTTTTTTTGTCTTCTGATTCTTTGTTACAGTATGGAAGGGGAGATTTGGAGGTACCTGGTCAGGTCTTGGTCAGCCTTCAAATCCCAGATGTGGAGACTGCAGGGATACCTCACAGAGAAGACACTAAAGAGCCATCTCTCATTCATCGAGTGGGCTCATTGGTTTGCGAATGACCACAAAGATGCTCCCATAGGCAGATTGCTGCATGGCATTCACCACTTATTCAAATTGAAGAGGTTGAAGCAGTCTTCCTTGTGGTCACTTGCCATAACACTGTCATGTGTTTTATGAAAACACCATCAGTAACATTTAAATTGAGTTGATGTGGACGGCTCTTTTTTTTTGTCCGATTTCTTCAGTGTTCAGTGCCTGTTCGTGAGATATGCATTGTTTGAAAGATAAGCCTTTGATTTTGTTTAATTTTAATATGCCTTTCATCAACAGTGGTTTGGGGTTTTATAACAACAATTAAAGTGCTTAACTACTGGTGAACGATGTTGCAGAACATATATGGTTTGTGTTGATTGCATGGAAAAGGGAATAACCAATTACAACTTATATGGTAAGAGCCTGGTAATACCATGGAAACGAACAAGGCTTCCTTTTACAGTACAGTTTCAGCTTAATTACTGGGTAAATTGTCGTGTTTTACATGGTAACGTTGCAGAACGTACATGGTAAAAGTTTGTGTTGAATGCATGGAAAAGGGAATAATGTATTACAAATTATATGGTAAGAACCTGGTAATACCATGGAAACAAACAAGGCTTCCTTTTACAGTACAGTTTCAACTTACATACTGGGTAAATTGGTGTGTTTTACTTGGTAACGTCGCAGAACGTACATGGTTCAAGTTTGTGTTGACTGCATGGAAAAGGGAATGTATTACAAATTATATGGTAAGAACCTGGTAATACCATGGAAACAAACAAGGCTTCCTTTTACAGTACAGTTTCAGCTTAATTACTGGGTAAATTGTCGTGTTTTACTTGGTAACGTCGCAGAACGTACATGGTACAAGTTTGTGTTGACTGCATGGACAATGGAATGTATCTTTTATAAATTATATGGTAAGAACCTGGTAATACCATGGAAACAAACTAGGCTTCCTTTTACAGTACAGTTTCAGCTTACTTACTGGGTCAATTGTCGTGTTTTACTTGGTAACGTCGCAGAACGTACTTGGTACAAGTTTGTGTTGACTGCATGGACAATGGAATGTATTATAAATTATATGGTAAGAACCTGGTAATACCATGGAAACAAACGAGGCTTCCTTTTACAGTACAGTTTCAGCTTACTTACTGGGTAAATTGTCGTGTTTTACTAGGTAACGTTGCAGAACGTACATGGTACATGTTTGTGTTGACTGCATGGATAATGGAATGTATCTATTATAAATTATATGGTAAGAACCTGGTAATAACATGGAAACAAACGGCTTCGTACCCAGTATTTAAGAAGATGTACCATGACACTAGAGGAAAACTGTTCCTGCAGAGGTTGTTACCAGGTAAGTAATTCCATAGTGGTAAATCGAATGAACCCTTTCTAAATGGGTGTAGCTATGAATAATAACTAAGAAAAAGTATTTTATTGGAAAGCACTATGCTAATTTCTAGATAGTACATCATTAAATTTGGGCTGTTACCAACATAAACCTTGGATAATAGGTGTTTATAAGAATTGGTTGCCTAATTTCCTAGGAAGTACACAATATCAGAGTTATTACCAACCTAAAACAGTTACAACTACACGCTACTTAGTTGAGTTGATGGGTAATAGTGGAGGTTTTACTTAGTACTTCAGCTGTAATTCCTCTGTATTTACCTTCTTATTACCAGTGGTAATTACACAGTAATACACTATAATTTACCGGATAATTCCTCTGTATTTACCTTCTTATTACCAGTGGTAATTACCCAGTAATACACTATGATTTACCATGTATTTACCGGGTAACTACCTCTGTATTTACCTTCTTATTACCAGTGGCAATTACCCAGTAATACACTATGATTTACCATGTATGTACCGGGTAAATACTAGGGCCCGACCGATATTGATTTTTGAGTGCCGATGCCGATGCCGAATATTTTCAGAGAAAAATTACGATTACGATTTAATCGGCAGATTAAAAAAAAAAAAAAAAAGCATATAAAACATAGTTTTTGATACCTTAAATATACTTAACACTTTTGACGAATATGTGAATTGAATGCAGAACCTTTGAGTGTTTTAGAATACATTTACAGTCAAAAATTAGTGTAATTTAAAATGTAAAATAAATAACTAACTCCCAATGTGCTGCGCTTGTGAGCAGTGACTAACACGTGTGTGCTGAGCAGTATGGTCTCACCGTTAGAGTCTACAGTATAACAAATTAACATGGCCTGGGACCTAAAGAAAAACAGGCACAACATGCTCAAACAACGCGTCTTGTGTACATTGGTGAGGTGAGCGCGCAGCTGCCTGAGCGAGAGTGCTTTCATGTTGTACGGTAAAATTCAATCTCCTCTTTTTTACTCCAGCTAAAGTTGTTAGTTAGCTAGGCGAGAAGGAGCGCAATCTGGATACTAAGTGCAATAACATTTAAAAAAAAATAATAAAAAAAAAAATCGGTTGTAATCGGTGTCTTTTCGGCAGATGTCGATTATTTTCAAAAAGGCTATAATCGGCCGATTAAATCGGCAGGCCGATGAATCGGTCGGGCCCTAGTAAATACCTAGTAATTAGGGGACTGTAAAAGGAAGGGTTACCAAACCACCTTCTTCAGTTGAAAGCCAAACCAGTCATATCACCAGAAAGGAGATTGTACTCCCAATGGAGATGGACACAAGTACAATACATAGCTGACCTCTTCTGGCAAAGATGGATAAAGGTTACCTGGCCCTCATGCTAGAGAGGAGTAAATGGAACATACACACACAGGAGAAACTTGACTGTTGCAGACCGGGTTGTGATTGTGGATGACACTGCCCGCAGGAACAAATGTAATTGTAAAGACCAAGACCTACCTCCACCAGCACCTTTTGAAGACCAGTAAGTAAGCTGTGTCTCCCACTGCAGGCTGAAGAAGGAAAATATGAAGACATAATGATGTCTAAGACTTAAATCTAAAACTTAAACCAACTGGTGGTTCACATAATAAGACAGTCAATAAAGTCGGGGAGAACGTTTACACGTTTATTTAAGCTACTTAGAATCATAATAAATAATAAAGAAGAAGAAGAAGAACGGTGACAATTAGTACACTATTGACATAAACTTTTACATTGAGTTACACCCATATCCAAGATAGGGTTAAGGGAATTTTCAGTTGAAGTAAAGAGGACGAGGTCCTCTTCGAGTTGATCGATTTTGGAATTATTTGTTTTATAAATACTTGAAAGTGCATCTGGCTAATCTGTCTCTGGTGTGGGGGCCTGAAAAAGTAAGACATGTCTTGCTAACAAATAGCGATTCTAGTAAAAATGCGAAAGACAGACACAGAGAGAGAGGGCAAGAGCCGAGGGCTCATGTGTTTCTGAGAGGTCAGGTAACCGGTTCAGGAACGATGTGGGGAGGGACACAGACACACACACCTAATTAATTCCTCTCCGACATTTCCAGGGCATTCACTTATTTTTCTCTCCCTAACCAGTATTTGGGTCTGAAGCGAGACAGCCGTACTCCTCCCACGAGCCATGGGGGAGGAATAGAATAGCTAAAGCTGAAGAAGACAACCATTGGACTCACTGTCAGACTCCCCAAATAACACCAGCAAGCCTCACATGAAGAGAGGCAGATCTGGAGAGCAATCGGGAAGAACGAGATAAATGGGAAGTGAAAAGGTCCATCCAACATGCCACTAGGACACAAGGGGTTTGCTTTACCGCAGACACGGAGACGAACAGGGAGGATTGTTAGAAGGAGAGTGCGGTTAATAAGGAACAATCTGCTGAACTAGCTGGTAGTTTGTAAGGGCCCCATTTAAATTTAGCGGTGGATGGAGATGCATGACGGCATAAAAGTAACACGGTACGTTTGCATGCACAGGAGGAAAACCCAGTCTATGTAAACCTAACAGTTTACATGGCAATAAGGAAACCTTGTACGGGGCCAACCAGATTGAAATCAGCTTCTGATTACATGCAGGAAAAGATGGTTGACAAGGGACTAAATTATCGTTTCAAACGTCTGAGCGGGAAATTAAAGATTTGATCTGTATCTCAGGGCTCGTGCAGGAGTCAATCAGAACCCCCAGTCCACCAGGAGCAGCCGTCCAATGGACATTACAGGCTGATTAGCTAGACAGAAATCCTATAATTGATCTCCACCTTCACAGCCTAAAACTTCAAGCTCATTTACAGCCCTCCAAAAACACATTGTTACACAGGGAACCCAAACATGTAGACTTTCCACATGTACAACTCAGACATCTGCTTCGTTCAAGAAAAGGAAAGAGACAGCATCAATTTACCTAAGAGTACCAAAGGATTTAGTGACTATATGAGTCTGCTGAAGACACAAGTGTTTGTGGGTGTCCAATTTTAGATGAGTGAAATACTAGACATACAGAAACTTACCATGTGGTAAATAATGCATTGGTGGGTTGACAGATTTCGGCTTGACGAGCGTATTACAGTGAACAATAGATCCCTCTATGTAAACACATCAGGAGGTTTTGTCTATCAAAGGGTGTTTCTCTGCCAGTGTAATGGGGGCATATTTACAGGGCACTTCCATCAAATGTTGCAATCATTCCCTTTCCTTTCTGGCCCTGCTGTCTATACAGTTTGTGAGTGGGCCATTTTACAGGGATGCAAACAGGTGAAGGGTCAAAAAAGTGAGTACATCGCGGCGACTTGTTGGGTGCGCGCGCCGATCCCACATGAGACCATGGAAAGGGCGCAATGATGAAAAGGGCCAAAGATTTCTACTCCATTCTTTATTGAATTGTAAACATATTAGCAATAGCTAGAGTAACGGATTAATACAACAAACAAAACAACATTTTCATTGTCATTTTGACAGAATTACTTCTTTTTTTTTGCCACCAGGTTCTCGAGTGCCCGACGCCTTTGTTTGGCCGCATGCTTCATTCTTGCCCTCTTTTCGGCTTCGAGTGCAGCCCTTTTACTGTCCTCTCCATTGCTGAAATCCGGTTCTTTTGGCATCTAGCCGCATCCCTTACCCCAGCAGACTTGATGTTTTGACACAGCCTTTGATCCAATTTCCCATATTTGGGATCGTCCCTCTTAAAAATTTGAGTGGCGGACATGTTGCCTGATTTTAGTGTGTATTTAACAGTTTGGAATGCATTAAATGTAGGGATAGCCATGTTGCTGCTCTTTGGGTCAATAATGTCCCCCATAAGGTTGAAGGAGGCCTCCACCAATGGGCCATGAAAGATGGAGAGGGCGGCTTTCACGACTTTGCTCAATGCAGGGAACTTTTGAGAATTGAAGACCTTGGCCAACCAAGTGACCATGTCCTCTCCCTCACTGAATGAGGCCAAATCTGGAGACACACTGTACCCCATTATTTCGAGGTGGACATCACTTTCAGGGTCTGTGAAGTGTTGAAGGTTGGTGGCCAGCTTCTTCAAATGGATCACAGCTTGCGAGTGACCTCTGAGGATGGGGTCTACAGCAGAGAGGGATTGTAGGATGGGGTTCTCCAAAGGTAGTTTCTTTGGTAGATATAGGCCAGGTCTGAAACATGTGGGCCTAGTCCATGGTGAACCAAATTGCAAATTTTAAGTCCTAGTTAATTTCATTCAACATTTACTACCTGAATGTTTTTTACTTTACCTCCCTACATTAGATAGAATCTGACTAAAAGAGTCACTAAACAATAAAGCTTAATGCACAGTTTCGACCGCCTGTTTCATTCATCATGTAACACACAAGACCGGAAACCATAGCAACGCCGGTAAACAAACCCCGAGAAGCCCAATCCCTGTGAGCTCCCCGCGCTACGGCAATCCGGAGGCGCACAGAGCTTTTGGCTGTGATATTATATATACAATTATATACAATTATATACTATTATATATAGAGCTCCGGGAGTCGCAAACGGCAACAATCACTTTCTCCTCCATGCTGCAGTTCACCCCGGACTGCACTGCACTGAGTTTGACGGTTGAACGCTGATTGGCTGTTACGTTACACATGTCACTCAGTGGCCACGCTGTTGAACGCTGATTGGCTGTCATCACACGAAAGTCGCGTCAAAGTTTAAATATTTCAAGTCGAGCAAATTTGTCGCGCCACAAATCCTCATGAACGCGCTCGCCTGTGCACGGCGAAAGTATGGTGTGACAAATCAAAACTTATCGCCGGTTTTCCCTCGCAAAAAATTGCCCGATACGCCTCACTTTGTATGGGATACTGTCGCCCCGTCGCGTTTGGTGCGAACGCACACATCGCAAGCTTTCACGTTCCCTAGGCCTAGATTACCTACGCCACACTTAATTGGGAACAGTGTTATCTCTAACTATGCAGGTCTATACGCTAGCTAACATCAGCTCAAGGTAACTGATATCATGGATGAAAATGACCAGTCGTCCGATGTTCAATACCAGGACATAATTCCCAAAAAGGCGGAGAGAAACGGGGAGATTTCCTGTGTGGCCATCAGTTTGATTGATATCGGCCTTCCTTAATTTTTTATCTTAAAAAAAACGGGGACAGAGTTTTGTTTTTATTTTCCCGGGGATAGACAACCAAAAGCTGCGACTGTCCCCTGAAACCGGGAACGTCTGGTCACTTTTCTTTACTTTCAGAAACCGGTCGAAAATTTAGAAATTCCCCAACCATTCAGGAGTTACGGTACATAGAAGCTCACGTTACAAATACTTCAGGTGCTGGTGAATCTTGTCTCTGTGATTTGAAAGCAGTTCTGCGGAAGTGGTGTGGGCTACCGTAATGATTAATATACGGGCGCAAGCTCTATTTCTCCGCTTGATAGTTTTTGAAAGATCTAGATAGCAGAAACGGTTAGTTACGGGAACGAAGTTCTGGCGCAAATTAGACCCCCTCCCCCAAACAAAAACTCCTCTGATCTGCATGAACCACACAAGTGACCCATTTGGCCGTCAAAAAAGTGAGTCTCACTTAAAAAGTGAGCTGTTTGCATCCCTGATTTTAAAAGCTGTGTTTAGACAGTTTAATAGCTGGCATTCTCCCACACAGATTAAATTCTTCATAATGTATGGCTTCGCTGGGTGTTCAAACTGTGCCCTGCTAAACAAGGAGCTGGAGAAGAATCGTGCGGTGATAAGAGGACTGCAGAAAGTACTGGATGACTTCGCTGGGTGTTCAAACTGTGCCCTGCTGAACAAGGAGCTGGAGAAGAATCGTGCGGCGATAAGAGGACTGCAGAAAGTACTGGATGGCTTCGCTGGGTGTTCAAACTGTGCCCTGCTAAACAAGGAGCTGGAGAAGAATCGAAGAGGACTGCAGAAAGTACTGGATGGCTTCGCTGGTTGTTCAAACTGTGCCCTGCTGAACAAGGAGCTGGAGAAGAATCGTGCGGTGATAAGAGGACTGCAGAAAGTACTGGATGGCTTTGCTGGGTGTTCAAACTGTGCCCTGCTGAACAAGGAGCTGGAGAAGAATCGTGCGGTGATAAGAGGACTGCAGAAAGTACTGGATGACTTCGCTGGGTGTTCAAACTGTGCCCTGCTGAACAAGGAGCTGGAGAAGAATCGTGCGGTGATAAGAGGACTGCAGAAAGTACTGGATGGCTTCGCTGGGTGTTCAAACTGTGCCCTGCTAAATAAGGAGACTGGCTTGTATTCTTAATAGAACTCTGATAAAAGGAATAACACAGACACAGTGAGGCACGTTTGACCTTTTATCTAACGATCACTCAGAATCAATCAGATTATTTACACAATAATAATAATAATAATAACACTGAACCTAAAACACTGAACTCAAAACACTGAACCCAAAAGAGGTCCCCAAGAAAAATAACAAACTAAATAACATGGGTACCCAGCAAGTCTTTGAGTGCACTCGATTCAATGAAAGGGGGGCGTTCTGTTCCTACCACTACCGCTACGGCCGAACGCTCTTGAGCAGGGGCCAGTCGATGACAGGCTGTCCTCTTGTTCAAAGTAACGTCAAATCTTCCTCCATATCTTCTATTTCCTCCGTGATAACCTTTTCTTCGTTTCTCTTAAGGTCTAAACAGATTCAGTCGTCTACTTGCACTGAATACATGGCTTTCCAGAGTCTGCAATGAAAGAGGAAGGGGCTTTATTGACAATTTCAACTTATTCTGGGGGCGCAAATATCTTTTCAGAGCAGATGGCCTACACCCAAACAGGTTAGGCTCAAAACTGTTGAGGGACAATCTTCTCTTCTCGCTTTCCCACAAATCTCCATTGTCTGACGCACAGGCCACAGTCAGAGCACAGGTTGAGAAGAAGCGAGACTACAGCCTCCCCCACACATCTACTCTGCCACTATCTGACACACAGATAGCAGACAGCCCACAGACCTTGAAGAGAGACAACAGCCCGCCCGACGCCATCAACACTGTGCCTTCCCCAATCGCTGATGCTGGCTTGGCGAGGAACGGCCACCCCCCTCCTCTGCACTCCTCCCATAGCCACAACAACAACTCCAGCTCCACTGTCTCCTCCCTTTGCGATTTTCCAGCTGAATTTAAGAAACTGGAATATGTTGGCATCAAACTTGCATCTGTGTCAATGATAGCATCGCCAGGTCATGCCCACAGGCTGATAACACCAAAGCGGAGGGATCCCCAGCCCCCCGCCCCCTGTACTGATAGTAGTCCTGAGTATTACTGAGACAAAAAAGGGTTCAGCCGTAGACAAAGTATAAAGGACGTTTCGCATAATCTGCTGAACCCAAGGTTGCCTATGTCAAAACATGGCAACTTTTGCATTCCTGCTGTAACCACTAAGAGAGTAAACAAAGGGAAACTTAGACACACTGCTAACCTCACAAATCTCATACATATTGCCTCCAAACCAAAAACAACCTTAAAGCCTATCAACAACACCATCAGGATGGGTCTACTTAATGTTAGGTCTCTTAATAACAAATCATTTTTAGTTAATGATTTTATTACCACCTCTAAATTGGATTTTATGTTTTTAACTGAAACATGGCTGGAACAAAATAACAGTGCAACCGTTCTGATAGAGACAGCTCCTCCCAACTATAACTTTTTGATGCATGTAGATCTGGAAAAAGAGGTGGAGGGGTTGCTGTTATATTTAAAAATGTTTTTCAGGGGAAACAGATGTTATTTGGTGATTTTCCATCATTCGAATACCTTTGTGCTGTATTGAAATGCTCCCCCAGAGTTCTCCTATTAATTATGTACAGGCCACCCACATACTCTGCAAATTTTTTCAATGAATTCACAGAATCATTGTCTAGCATCTCCACAGACTTTGACTGTCTAGTTATAACTGGTGACTTCAATTTTCATACTGATGATTTGAATGACAAGTGTGCAAAAAACTTTTTAACATTTTGGACACATTTGAACTGTCCCAACATGTGAAAGAGACTACTAATTGTAAGGGGCACACTCTAGACCTGGTTATCACAAAGGGCCTCAATGTTTCTGATCTCTCTGTGACTGATCCTTCCTTGTCTGACCACTTTTGTGTTTTCTTTAATATATATTTTATTACCGACATACAGACAAAATCAAATACTGTCAAAAAACGGTATATCAAATCAATGAAGAATCTTATGTACTTTTTAGAAAGGCCATCTCCTTACTACCACCTCTCAACCCATGTTCTGCTGATGATCTTGTAGAAAACTTTAATTTGAAAATTTTGAAAGTCATGGATGTCATTGCACCTTATAAGGTTAAAACGATTTCTGGAAAGCAAAAGGCACCCTGGAGAAAAGCTGCTTCTGTAACAGCACAGAAAAAAGAATGCAGGAAGGTTGAACGCATCTGGTGTAAAACAAAACTTCATATTCACCATGATATCTACAAAGAGAGCCTCCGTGCCTACAATTCAGACTTAAAAAGTGCTAGAGAAACATTTTTCTCCAATATCATTAAAAACAATACTAATAATGCAAAAACCCTATTTGCAACTGTTGACAGACTGACCAACCCCCCCCAACACAAATTCCACCTGATCTCCAAACAAAAATGTTGGACTACCACCCTGTTCAGGCAAAAGTAACGTGGCAGGGATGGCATGCTTTAATGTTATTTACTCTAAAACTCTTGTGGAAACTGTTACACAACTAAAGCCATCCACCTGTTGCCTTGATTCTTTACCTACCAACCTCTTTAAGAATGTTTTTGACTGCCTAGCAATAGACATATTGCAGATAGTTAACAACTCTCTCCAGTCAGGCAACTTCCCAAAAGCCCTGAAAACTGCAGTTATTAAACCCCTTTTAAAAAAGCGGAGCCTAGATAACTCTATTATTAACAACTACAGACCAATATCAAATCTACCCTTCATAAGTAAAATCATTGAGAAAGTTGTCCTCCAGCAACTTAATCACTTCCTGGCATCAACTGGTTGTTATGACACCTTCCAATCAGGATTTCGACCCCTGCACAGCACTGAGACCGCCCTCATTAAAGTTGTAAACGACATCCGTCTTAACACAGACTCTGGCAAAACCTCAATACTAATGCTACTAGACCTCAGTGCTGCATTCGACACTGTAGACCATACAATACTTTTGGACAGGTTAGAAAACTGTGTGGGGCTTTCAGGCACAGTCTTAAATTGGTTCAGATCCTACCTACAAAATAGGAACTACTTTGTTTCCATTGGCGACTTTGTATCAGAATCAACCAACGTGATGTGTGGAGTCCCACAAGGTTTGATCTTAGGACCCTCTTTATTCAACATCTACATGCTCCCACTAGGGCAAATCATGCATAATAACAATATTGACCATCATTGCTATGCTGATGACACGCAAATCTATGTATCGCTATCACCAAATGACTATCGGCCCATAGATCTGCTGTGCCAGTGCATTGAGCAAGTGAAAGACTGGATGTGCCGAAATTTCCTTCAGCTAAATGAGGATAAAACAGAGATAATTGTATTTGGTGCTAAAACGGAAAGGCTTAAAGTAACCCAACACCTTCACTCTCTGTCCCTGAAAACCTCAATCAAAGCCAGAAATCTAGGGGTTATCATGGATTCTGATTTACATTTAGAAAGTCACATCAAATCAGTTACAAAATCTGCATATTATCACCTTAAAAATGTAGCAAGACTTAGAGGGCTCACGTCCACCGAAGACTTACAAAAACTTGTACATGCCTTTATCACTAGTAAGCTTGATTACTGCAATGGTCTCCTTACAGGTCTCCCAAAACAAACTCTAAGGAAGCTTCAGCTTGTTCAGAATGCTGCTGCTAGAGTTTTAACAAAGACCAAAAAATTTGAACATATTACACCAATTCTTAAATCGTTACATTGGCTTCCTGTAGGTCAGAGAATTGATTTTAAAATCATGTTGCTAACCTATAAATCCTATAAATGGTTTAGGCCCAAAATATTTAACTGATATGCTTCCACTACATAAGCCTTCTAGAACACTAAGATATTCTGAGACCAATCTGTTAATTATCCCCAGAGTAAACACGAAACATGGGAAAGCAGGATTTAGTTACTATGCAACAAATAGCTGGAATAAACTCCCTGAGGATTTAAGACTTGCCCCAACTCTGAGCACCTTTAAAACAAGATTGAAGACTTTTATGTTTGCTTTAGCTTTCTGCTAAATCTTAAATACTTGACCTTTATTTTACTAAAATGCCTTTTTAACTTTCCCTTTATTTTCTATTTTTACCAGAAAAATACATGATCTGATACCAGAGAGAAAGGTTGTATAAGGGTTAGAGTCCTGAGTTTGTTTGTCCTTTTGGTCTGGGCTAGAGTCCTAGAAGCTGGGTTAGAGTCCTAGAATTTGTTGAATAAGGCCTTTGGTCTGGGCTAGAGTCCTAGAAGCTGGGTTAGAGTCCTAGAATAAGAATAAGGCCTTTGGTCTGGGCTAGAGTCCTAGAAGCTGGGTTAGAGTCCTAGAATATTGTTAAGGGTTAGAGTCCTGAGTATAAGGGTTAGAGTCCTGAGTTTGTTTGTATAAAGGTTAGAGTCCTGAGTTTGTATAAGGGTTAGAGTCCTGAGTTTGTGTCCAAGTTCTGTCTGGGTTAGAGTCCTAGAATCTGGATTGGAGTTCCAGAGAAAGGACCAAGTTCCTTTAGGTCGGGTTGTAGTCCCGACTTGGGTTCCAGAGAGACTGTTGATCTGATCTTAAATACATTGCACTTTCAATTTTACTTACTCAAAAGCCTTTTTAACTTTCAATTTAATTTTCTCTTAAATACATTGCACTTTCTATTTTACTCATTTCTTGCATATGTTTTCTTTTACTTATCTATTATTTTATTTTATTGTATGACAATGTTTATATGTGAAGCACTTTGAGTCTGCCTTGTGTATGAAAAGTGCTACATAAATAAAGTTGCCTTGCCTTGCCTATATGTTCACTCTTCAAGTCTATGTTCGCTCTTCAAGTCTATGTTCGCTCTTCTTACGCGTCAAGCAGAGAACCACTTTTCCCACGCCCGCCGATTCTGTCGCGCTGCGATGACGCTACTGCCTGTCGCATGTTTTGCCCTTTTAGGGGGCGTCAACAAACACGGCCTCCAGTGAACCGTTTCAGTTAGCGTGTCATGAAGAGGCTCCACTGCATGTTCCTGAAGCTCTCCCTGGAGTGAGTGGTCCAGGGCATGGCGAATATTTCCAATGGCAGCTTCTAAGCTCTCAGCAGTAGGAGTCTGATCTGAGTCTGATCTGAGTCTGCGGGGTCTCACTCCTTTCCACAGTCTTGATGAAGGGTCCCATTTCAGTCACTTTGGGCCTGTGCACCACCACAAGCTCCTCTTCATCACTACTGCTGCAGACGTCAACATCCTCTTCATGGCTCAGCATGTTGTCCCTTGCATCCATCGTTGGCCGCTTTCCAGATCTCAACTTCATCACCTTAGAGGGGCCTTTTTGCTCAGCTTCCTTCCCATCGGTGACAGGTAGGAACCCACATGGCAAGAGGAGGTCCCTGTGGAGGGTGCGTAGGGGGCCGCCACCCTTATCCGGCTTGACGACATAAACCGGTCCATCTCCCATCCTCTTTTCGACTGTATAGGTCCTAGGGCCCGACCGATTTATCGGCCTGCCGATTTAATCGGCCGATTATAGCCTTTTTGAAAATAATCGGCATCGGCCAAAAAGACGCAGATTACAACCGATTTTTTATTTTTTTTTATTTTTAGAAATGTTATTGCGATTAGTATCCTGCAGATTGCGCTCCTACTCGCCTTGCTAACTAACAACTTTAGCTGGAGTAAAAAAGAGGAGATTGAATTTTACCATACAACATGAAAGCACGCTCGCTCAGGCAGCTGCACGCTCACCTCACCAATGTACACAAGACGCGTTGTTTGAGCATGTTGTGCCTGTTTTTCTTTAGGTCCCAGGCCATGTTAATTTGTTATACTGTAGACTAACGGTGGACCATACTGCTCAGCACGCACGTGTTAGTCACTGCTCACGAGCGCAGCACATTGGGAGTTAGTTATTTATTTTACATTTTACATTACACTCATTTGACTGTAAATGTATTCTAAAACACTCAAAGGTTCTGCATTCAATTCACATATTCGTCAAAAGTGTTTAAAGTATATTTAAGGTAAAAAACTACGTTTTATATATATATATATTTATTTTATTTTTTTAATCGGCCGATTAAATCGTAATCGTAATTTTTCTCTGAAAATAATCGGCATCGGCATCGGCACTCAAAAATCAATATCGGTCGGGCCCTAAGGTCCCTTTCTCCCATCTGTCCGCAAGCTTGTGTTTCCCTCTGATGTTGACATTTCGCACTAAGACTAAGTCACTAAGTCACTAAGTCACCTGCGATCAGTTCTGCTGCTCTGACCTTGGCATTGAACCTTGTCTTGTTCTTCTCTCCCATCTTCCGTGCACTCTCTGCAGCTAGAGCATAGCTTTCCCGCAGACGTTCTCGAAGGCTCTTTACATACTCAGAGTGAGTCCTGGCATGATTCCCCTGTGGCTGGAATCCCAGAACGAGGTTGATGGGAAGGGTCGGTTGTCTGCCAAACATCAGCTCATAAGGCGAGTAGCCGGTGGTGTTGTTCCTTGTGCAATTATATGCGTGGACAAGTGGCTTCACAAAGTCTCTCCAGTGGTACTTGTCTTTGTCCTCCAGCGTTCCAAGCATGCCGAGCAGGGTTCTGTTGAATCTTTCGACTGGGTTCCCGCGAGGATGATAGGGGGTAGTCCTCACCTTTTCTGCTCCTATCAGGGAACACAGCTCTTTGATGGTGTGACTTTCAAAATCCCTTCCCTGATTTCTATGAAGGCGGGCAGGGAACCCGTAGTGAACGATGAAGTTCTCCCAGATTGCTTTAGCTACAGTTCTTGCGCTTTGGTCTTTTGTGGGAATTGCCACAGCAAACTTAGTGAAATGGTCTGTAATCACCAATACATTTCTTGTATCTTTGTTGTCTGGTTCGATAGACAAATAGTCCATGCAGACTAATTCAAGGGGGTAACTTGTACTGATGTTCATCATTGGGGCAGCCCTCTCAGGGTTTGTTTTCCTTCTGAAACACCTCTCACATGTGTGACACTTCACATCGACTGCTTGAGCCATCTTTGGCCAGTAAAATGAACGTCCCGCAGCAGAAGCCCTTACCGGTTTAACGAGAACTCGGGCTGGCCCTGATGCTGCATCCTCCATTGGTCGCGTCTTTCCCTGAGCTCAAGGTTCTTCTGGTGCAGAACCAGGCTCGGGGCATGTTGGAAGTGTTCATGCCGCTCCTGCGGTTTGTCACATTTGAGACCATACAGTTTCCCCTAACAGGATTTTCATTGAGGTTCTCTACATGTTGTGGTTCGTTGGGCTTCGATGCTGGCTTGTAGGAAGCAAGCTGTTTCTTTAGGTCAGCCACTTCCTGGGCGAGCTTCTGATTCTCAGTTAGGCTCTTTTTGGCTGCCTTCGGGTTTAAAACAGTTTCAGTTTCATCTGACTCCTCATCACGGTGGGACAGGCCATAGACTGTGTGCATGTGAGATATAGCTTTGGCGCTTCCGAGGTGCTTCTTCATTCTGTTCAGTTTTGTCAACCGTCTGTCTTCCTGCTGTCTGAGGAGTAGCAAGAGCTCAGGGAAGGATGGGGGGGTAGTCTTCTTCTGCTCAAGCTGGAGCTCGATGAGCATTGTCTGATCCCAGCAACCCCTACAGAATTGTCTGATGAGTTGCTTGAACTTTCAATGGACAGTCCTCCCCCGGTGATAAGTTTGTCAAGCATCAGGTGTAGGCGATTTAAATAGTCAGAGGATTTCTCCCCAGCGTTCTGATTTGCGCCCAGGAATGCTGCATACAGCTCTTCTCCATCTGCTACTACCCCAAAAGCTGCGTCAAGCTGGGTGAGGTACAGTGCAGGCGGGGAGTCGATGCCAAGGCTTTTGACTAGGTCACTAGCTGGGCTCAATAAGCTCTCTAAAATCGTTCTGACCTTCTGGGTATCTGGGCTGGAAGGGTCACTTAATAACAGTTCAACTTGAGTGTGCCACGTCTCATAATCAACTTCTCCATTGGGCTTTGTTCTTCCCGAGAAGGTGCGGATTTTGCTGACATACGAGGACTGAGATTCCGTTTTTATTACATGCTCGACAATTACTCTCTGGACACTGGGGGGATTGATGAGGCTCTCATCAAGACTTGACGGCCTCTGAGGCGTCTCAGGCACATTGTTATTTGTGTCCTCATCACTTGCTGTATCACCACCCGACCCAACTGAAGGTTGGAAAGCTGAGTTTTGAGCATCTGGATCAGACGGGTCTTGCTCAGGCCTGCAACCGCCGCAGCAAACTTTAGTTCATCTAGGTTACTTTGTTCCTCAGGTTTCGGAGCCATCTCTTCTTGTATGGCGGTGACGTGCCATGAAGCATTAGAATCATCAGGACTAAACGTTGTGCCTAAGAAGTTTGGATCCATACGAGCTACTGATCTTTCATGTCTGTACTGGACCAGAACCCTCCCATTAGGTTTACCTACTTCATCAGGGACTCTTATGCATTTCACTATGCCACCATGTACCTCAAAAATGTCAATAATATAATCGTCTGAATACGTTTCGTCAATACCAGAGACAAAAAGGCAGCTCTGTCCATGCACATCATAGCGGTTACAATATTCCATTTTGACCTTAGGTTCTCTATCATGCAAAATATTGTAGCGGTGAATATTAGAAAAATATGAATTCCTCTGATCAGAGTATATAACCAGTCTCCTGGCTAGCTCGCCACTTTATGTAACCAACTGTATTTTTAAAGGTAATATAACAATGCAGTGGTGCATCAATTCCAGGTTATAAGGAGACTGGCTTGTATTCTTAATAGAACTCTGATAAAAGGAATAACACACAGACACAGTGAGGCACGTTTGACCTTTTATCTAACGATCACTCAGAATCAATCAAATTATTTACACAATAATAATAATAACAACACTGAACCTAAAACACAGAACTCACAACACTGAACCCAAAAGAGGTCCCCAAGAAAAATAACAAACTAAATAAAATGGGTACCCAGCAAGTCTTTGAGTGCACTCGATTCAATGAAAGGGGGGCGTTCTGTTCCTACCACTACCGCTACGGCCGAACGCTCTTGAGCAGGGGCCAGTCGATGACAGGCTGTCCTCTTGTTCAAAGTAACGTCAAATCTTCCTCCATATCTTCTATTTCCTCCGTGATAACCTTTTCTTCGTTTCTCTTAAGGTCTATATGTTCACTCTTCAAGTCTATGTTCGCTCTTCTTACGCGTCAAGCAGAGAACCACTTTTCCCGCGCCCGCCGATTCTGTCGCGCTGCGATGACGCTACTGCCTGTCGCATGTTTTGCCCATAAGAGAGCATGGACATTAGAGTGGCGAAGTCACGCCCCTTCCGGTAGGGCTCATGGGACCTATGAGATCGAAAAATATGAATGGGTGTCAATGGAGAGAAAATAATTATTTTCTGGTCCCAGTCTTTATATGCCCTGGATTACACATATGTTGTTTGTGGATTTAAATGATAATTTTTCATGCAAAGAAAACTAAAAATGTTCGTGAAGAAGTTTGATAATTTTAGGTTTTATGTGAGGCCGCTTTGTGAACTACAGCTCTTCGCTGCTCTCGACGCATATGATATTCGTCACCACACCCGCCCTTGGAACTCGGCACAGAGATGGCGATCTCTCTGCCCCACTTCACCGCTTTTTCCAAGGGGAGGATAAAAGCATCGAAAGAGGTGAAAACCATTATAAATCGGGGCACGTGCAGAGTTTCAGTTATGCCGATGGGAAGATTTTCGGTCTTCTCCACGCCAGTCGCAGGGAGCGTGACGTCACATACGAGCCGTGTAGTCTTTCTCGTTGTGTTTTCTCTACAGCCTTTATCTGAACAATTGCACAATAAACGGTCAAACTCTTTGCATGAAAAATTATCCTTTAAATCCACAAACAACATATGTGTAATCCAGGGCATATAAAGACCGGGACCAGAAAATAATTATTTTCTCTCCATCGACACCCATTCATATTTTTCGATCTCATAGGTCCCATGAGCCCTACCGGAAGGGGCGTGACTTCGCCACTCTATAAAGGATGGACCACAGACTGGAAAATGGCCGCCCATTCATTCCTATACAAACTGCTCAGTGGCGCAGGGTAACATCAGAGAATGTCTAATATGAGGAGAATGGGCACTCGCGGGTTAGTTCCGGTTTTCTGGACTGGTTGCAGTAATAATATCTGACCACGCGGGGCGCTCGTAGGCGAGTCCAGAATGAATGGGAGCCAACGTGGGGTTTTATCCTCAGAATCCACTTTTCTCACGATGTAATTTTTTGTGAAGTAATTTGAAAGTTGCTATCAAAAGGTGGGGCTAAGATAATAAACTCAGCTGAATATTGCATTTTTTAAGGTCACGTATCTGTTCTAAAAAGGCGTTAAAAACATGCGATGACGTCACACATTGTCATACTGTCAGAGGTACTGCTTTACGGCAGTTTCTAAAGCACTTCCCTTTTCCCGCAACGATAACACCAGCTGTTGGAGGTAAGGCTTTTTTTTCCTTAATACCCTAGTTACAGAGTTTTAGTGAGCTAATGTAAAAAAAAGAATTGCGCGAATGTTTTACATAGGCTATGTATGTTAGGCCTACTTAAAGTGTTTTTTCTAATCCTCACTAGTGCCGATGATAAAGCTTCTTTTTTTTGTAACGATTATGAGCCATTTCTTTCTCCTAAAATAGAAACCTGGATTAGAATCATAATTTTAAGACTGCATCAATTTAGTTTACATCAGTAAACAATCTGCTAGAGAGCAGTGTTCTGTTGTTCGCCATCTGTGAAGGTATCTCCAGGGGTAAATTGATTAAATAGCTACCTCTTTTGAATTGTCAACTGTCTATTGTATTAGAGGTCCTTTTATGATGTATATACTGATATTTATTTGAATATGAACGGCGTAATTATATATATATTTGTCTTGGTAGACGACCGATTGCCTGCTAGTTTGTGAGCTCGACTTCGCCATGTGAAGGTATCTACACCAACAATTACGAAGTTCAGTAGTGAATCTAACTTTTATTTAGTTAGTTATTTATGTTGGATTACTATGATCATTTCGGTTGATTTAAGGACGGGTTTTATGATGCGATAGCTAGTAGAAATAAGTGTTTGTTTAATTATATCCTGGAAAGGGTGATGTTCAGCACATTAAGCCCTACAGATGCCGCCGCATCAACAATGCTGATTATGATGGGTGGTGAATTTAACCTGTATGGCTTTTTAGTTTTAACCATCTTGTTGACTGAATTGTTTCTCTTTCTTGGTGCCAAATTTATTATTTTTTGTTTTACAAGAGCCCTCTCTGCTCTCCTTCTCATTAATTGTTCATTTTCTAGTTGCCTTATTAGGTCCTCCATAGTCGCCCCATCAGTCCCTGGCAGTCTGGTCCCTGGATCACCTGCCCCTGGATCACCTGCCCCTGGCAAAGTGGCCCACTTGATTGCTCTCGCTGTCTCCTGTCATGTCCTTTTCATCGCTCTTAACATCCACCTCAATTTCTCCCTCAATCTCTTAAAAAAAGAAGAAAAAATTAAGGTAATGTTGCTGTTATATGTATTTTGCCTTTGCATTTGCAACTACTGTCATCTCCAATGTAAGAAAATTAATTAAAGCGAAACATTTCTGTAATGTGAATTAAATCATCTGCCACAATCAGAAACCAATAAAATGTATAAATGGATCTACCGGCAATTGTTAATTGGGTAGAAATGTGTCGATTATCCACATTGTGTGCAAATCCTCAGAGAATCCCTGACCTCTGGTTGTTTCTTAAACTGAATGTACAAATATGAATCATGCAATCTCATTAGGAGTGTAGTCTATCCTTGAATTACATGAAATGGGGAATATTGTTGGCTGCATGGATCATACCGAAGTTTAATTTGGTGAAATATGTGTGGTCCGTTGCACTTGGTTCTGGAGGCACCCTCACAGAAGGGGGTTTCCTCCTCTTCGGCTTAGGGCGATGAATGAAAACTGTTGGTACTGCATCGGGCCTCAGCTTCAACATCCCTTCTCTTTTTGTGGCAGTGAATTAGTTCAAAGTGTACCTGTAGGTAGGCTTGTAAGATCAGTTTCCATTGCACTTCAAATATCATTGAAAAGTCATAATTCTCTACACTTAGAATTATTATGCCCTTTGAAATGTTATCAAGTGTTGTGAACATTACTTACATTACATAGTTTGACTGTTGCTGACCCCTGTCACTTGTAAGTTTTGACGGCTGACCATTGCCATCCATTTCTTCCTGCGCTCTTGGTCCTTGGGGAAGCCATACATGTGGTAACCCTTCTCGAACCGATTGGAGCATCCAAACGCTGCACAGCCAACCATGGTATTTGATCTAAACCAATTTTGAATTTGCTCAGGGCTATTATAAGTATTGTAATGGCATAAAGTATAGTATATTTGCAACGTTATATGTTAATGGCTTGCCCTAAGTATATAGTGTTCCCTGCTGTGTCCATTGTTGAATCTGTTCACACAATCGCACTCACTTGTTCGTGTCACACTAATTGTTTAATTAAAAAAAATACTATTTCATTCATCCAAGCGTAATGAGTTGTTATTCTTTAATATATTTGATACTTTTGTGTGGCTCATATCTTAAAATGATCATGGTAAAACATCTTGAATACTTTATCAATACAGATGTGGGGTAAAAGTTAAGGTTAAGCCAGTATGCTAACACGAACGTGAAGCTTTCCCTCAAACTTAAAAACGTATCTAAGTAATACTTATAGATAGCTTTCAGTTGTCCCCCCACCACTCTAAATGTAAAACTGACATTAACAAATATGCAATAATGCCATAACAGTCAGACAAATACTTGTATGTGTTTTTTTCATTCATATTTACCATTCAATATTGAAATCTCTGCTGTCGTCCCATAGAATAACATTGACTGTGCGGCGTGTTTGGAACTATTGAGGCTTACATGAACCACGTGACAACCACGTGACCACCCTGTCTGCGAGATCATAGCGTGTCGCAACTCTCTCTATAGCTCTGGTTTTGCCCTTTTAGGGAGCGTCAACAAACACGGTCTCCAGTGAACCGTTTCAGTTAGCGGCCGTCAGGAATATATACTGGGAAATATATATACTATAGATATACGTCATACACACTACATTATATATATTATTATAATATATACATTCATATATATTGACATATACATATATTAGCAGAGAGACTGAAATAGCATGGGTTACAATAACAATAACAAAAGTGATTTTGATAGGACACCAGAGTTGAAAAGACCCTGACAAAAACTACACCCAAAGCCCTGCATCTACAACGAATAGTCTATCACCTCTTTTGTGGGGATGTTCTTAATGAAACATGAAGATTTAGTCATGCTGTTAAAACAACATGAAGTATTACTATTATGCACACACACACACACACACACACACACACACACACACACACACACACACACACACACACACACACACACACACACACACACACACACACACACACACACACACACACACACACACACACACACACACACACACACACCCCCTTTAGGAGAGCGGTGAGACATCTCTCCCCCCATCCACCGCCTGCTCTGTGTTTCTCCCCCAGGAGGACAAAGGTGAGGCAGACGGGAGACGGGGTGTCTGACGTCTCCGCAGCCCCTGCCGAGACCTGCCCGAGGGGGGGGGGGGGGGGGGGGGACGACAACTCCTGGAGATGCCCCCCCCCCGCCTGTCACCGTGGTGACAGGCCGGTGCAAGACCTCCAGCCGTGCTCCACCTCCGTCCGCAAGTGACGGTGCCATTGATCCCGGACCCCGACTGCGAGCGGCCGGGAGCCGTCAATCTCAGGGACCCGACAACCGGGATAAGCCCCCCCCCCCCCCCCCCCCCCCCGTCTCTGGGGAGCTGGGGTGAGACACACAAAGGGCCCCCGGTGAGGCATGCGGAGCCACACACACACACACACACACACACACAAAGACCATGACACTCCAGTAGATGTGTGTGTGATCGAAGACAAGTTGGTGGTAATGGTGGAGGCGTAATGCAACACTTGGTTCATTCCAGAGGTGTAATTGAATATCTTTAAAGGCCAGGAGACTCCGTTTACTAGTTGGTATGAAGGACGTCTGAGGAGGAGACCTTACAGAACCACTCCTGAACCTTGTGTCTGGAGAAACGTCGGTTGAGAGGAAGGTATAGAAATAGAATAGAATAAGACATTTATTTGATCCTCGCGCACAAAAAAAATACATTTCTGTAATATATTTACTCTGTAGAAGTTGTTCATAGAAAAAATATATAATTTATCCCAGAGTAAACCAAAAAATATGTATTAATATATTGCTTACTATGCTTGTTTAGGGAAGGCAGGAATGAAGTACATTTTCCCAACACATTAAGTATAATACAAGAATCATACATAGTTCACATACAAAAAAAAAAGATTGATCCAACATGTAACATTAGGTCAAAATAGATACAAACCCGAGCAAGTGGATATTTCCAAAATTAACCATTGTGATCCCTATTGAGAATGGGCCACAGTCAATACAGGCCTCTCCATCATGCAGTTCCAATTTCTGTCAGGTCCTTTCCAAGCAGACCATAGTGCACTTGTACTTCAGCTCAGAGTACCCTATTCTGAGATAATGGCTAGCAACCGCTAACCACGTAGCATGATATATGGAAACAACAAGTACAGATAAAGGCCTCATGTCGTAGTAACATGGGCTCAATTTAATCACAAAAACACAGAAAGAACGCATCCTTGAGGGAGAAACGTGTACACAGGAGCACAGCCTAAATAAACACTTCTTACCTTCTTCACTAACCTTCTTCACCGTTAAAGAAACGGGTTGTTCATATTCTGCATGAACCCCAAAGTTGAAAGATTTTACTCAAATATAAAAAACATAAGTTGGTCAGTTGCAGTAAGAAATAGATTATGAAAAATATAGCTTCCACGGCTTAAAGTAAACATTGAATATGTTTGTATAGATTTGTGTACTTGTTTAAAGATTAAAAAAGCAAATGTTATGCAGCGGTTTATATGTCTGATAATCTTGATCATATGGTAATGCACGGATAATGCATCATGATACTAAAATACAAAACCCTGATGAATTATCCGGATAAATTTTGTTCTGTAGTGAAGCATGCTCTTCATACCCAGAGAACAGGTCCAGAGAGTCTTGCACGGTTCGCAATGGTGTATGATAAAAATAAGATGCATCTTTAGTCTTTTAGCTTAACACAAATCGTCAACTTTTATAAAGTTCTGAGATGAAGGGGGTATGTTCAAGACCTGTAGTGCACAAATTATGCAGAGTATAATATACATTATGCAGTAAAAAGGCAGATATTCTATTCATCAATTTCAATTTGATATAGAACAATCTATTGTATTGCATGTATGTATGTATTCAGCCAAATCCGTGGACCTATTTGACTTCAAGTAGACATTGATATGGACTTCTTAAAATTACTTTTCAAATTCCCAGAATGCATCAAGTTATTCAGACTCCAGTAGGAACATTTGGAACTGAATATTGTTATGAGGTCACCTTGAAAGTTCAAACAGTATAATTTGCTCAAATGTTCAGCAGAAATAACTAATAACATTGTCAGATATTTTTTTGCTTTTCAACTTCCAGAATGAAAAAATGTGTTTCTTAGTAAAGAAACGGATCCACATTTTACAATTCTGACTGAGTGTCAAAAAGACGAAAATATGGAACCTTGCTCTGCGAGTTCTCTGCTTCTGTCCATGATCCACAGAGTTAATTAAGGAGGTGGCCGGTGCATGGTAACCATGGCGATTTCCAGGAGGCTGTGAGTGAGGTCATGGAGCACGGCAAATCACTTGCACGCACCAGGAATGTAGACGGCAAAAAGTTCCAAGGCACATTTCCATTTAAAAAGCAGTGCGTGTGCGTTAAAGTTCTTCGAAGAAGGCCACTCTGGATTTGGTGCTCTGCAGTGTTAGCTGCAAGAAACACAAAAAAAAGAAGCAAAAACACATTGAGCTTTAAATACAAAAATAAACGTACGATGATCCAGACCACAACACAAACGTTACTGGGATCGCTGCTTCGGGAATCACACATCTCCCTTCTTGAATTGCAAGAATTCTTCAATATGGATTATGTGGTTCTTTATGCAGTATAAATGATTATTGATGAAATAAAAATGTAAAGATTGAATGATTTCATGAAAAAACAAAAGGGGGGAATATTGAACACAGAGAGAGAGATCAATCTCTCCCTGCCTCCAACAATATCTGTATTGACAAAGCTTCAACGGCCATTCCAAGAGCATGATTGAATGCAGCAAAAAGGTGAGCAGGGTCTCTCTAATCCTTAAAAACACCTTTTTACTTCAAAGTGCCGTTCGTTTCTACGCCCCGCTGCAGACCATGCTCGAGGGGGTACGAGTCCTGAAACCAACATCAACAACTTTTCTCCTTAATAGCGTTTATCCTCTCCAGTGACTTTATTCCATTTCCTGGTCAACTACAGCTACCTGACAGCTGGGGGTTGTAGGTCATTTGTAGATCCAGGTTATTCAAACGTTTAAGGCCTTTCTAAAAAAATGTCCCCTAGTTTTAGAAGAGGCAAAATAGAACCCAAGCTACTCTCGCCATTACCAGCCTTCACCTTTTATTTCTAATTGTGTCCGTTCGTATTGTTTGTTCAGATTCAGTCAGAGGGGTTTGGAGCGCTCTCCAAGACCCAATCCCTGGTGTTTGTATGAGATGTTTAGGCTTTAGATAGATCACTCTCCACTGTGAAGACCATCTGACAGGACAGAGCCTTGTCCAGATCAATGCACTTAATTGTTGCCCCACGCAGCTTGAGTGAAGCGTCGGTGGTCTGCTGCAGACAGCCGCCTGTCCTTTTAGACGGACAGCTCATTTCCGCTTCCTCTAGCTCTTTCAGCACTGAATGAAGCACGCACAACCTTTTACAATTTGGCAGGGCGGTTTTCTTCCAGCCTCACATTTGTTTCCAGGTGAGCGAATGCATCTTGGTGACAGATGAGTCTGTTGAAGGTCTTGGACCAAAACGTTTCTTCGAAGTAAAGCTGCGGCAATGTTAGTTGCCGAGTGTGGGACTTTTCTTCATATTGAACATGCACTTCTGAACTGGCAACGGCACTACCGGTTTGGATGTGCGAGTCCTTACAATTCAAATGATGTGAGGGAATTATAAGTAACTTTGAAGAGCATATATTAGACTGATTCCACCAGGAATCCTGGGGACTACTGTAGAGTTTTTAGATGGTGATGTTTGGGTAACTCACTGTACACAACGTGTCTGAAAGAGACTACAGTGTTCAACTCTGTGTTCTTTAAATATAACTTTAGTTTGGGACAGCTGTCATTGGAACGTGTGCAATAAGGTGCACACAGGGAGAAATGTGAGATACACGGTTGTGTGTTGAAATTTGCACGTACAAAAGGGGCTAATTTACATCTGGAAAAAGAATGTTGTTCGAGCTGTGTCCATGCAAGTAAGCACGCTTCATGGGAGGCCCAGCAGCCTGCCAGAAAACGTAAGTGAAATCCTACAGGGTTGAATAGGCCCCTGGCACAAAGGCAGCTTCCTTTGTGCTCCGAACTCTGCAGTAATGCAGTCTGTAGGAAACGGCTAAACTCCTGTGCTGTTGGTGTCAGATACACAGAATTGGTTGTGGACAAAATGTTTCACTCAGCTATTGCGAGTGAGCTCATCCAACCAAGGTAGGTAGTAGTTGGAGCCTGCCGCGCCGGGGTCTGAATGGAGATGCATTGGGTCGTTAATCTTCCACAGTAGACTTAACTGGAGTGAAATCAACTGGCCTCCAGTGGATTCGGGCTGCCCAGATGGCTTAATGTCACATTTACACTCACCTTATTGAGCTGCCCGTGAGACCTGTGTCACCTGATTCTGTGTTTTCTTTGCTTTACTTATGGCCCTTGAATTTAGAGCATACATTATACTCCTACTCAAAAAGTTAGGATTCCCAAGCAACTCTGCACTCCGTAGAATAGAGTACTTGGTGTTGCAGCACTCAGAAGTGCATTGATCTTATGCTTTGCCTGTTTTCTGCTTCACCCATTAGTCGCTTTGGGTAACAGTGTCTGCAGACGCTGATTGCTTCTTCAAAACTGCCGTGCGGGTTTAAGGGGCTCATTCCTTCTCTCTCTCCCCAGTGGCTTTACTGTAGCCCCATTCTGTCTAGGCCTCCGGTTGCTGCAGAACCCCAGCACCCCCCCCCCCCCCAAGGCTTCTCTCCCCTCTGCCTAACCTCAAATCAATATTGGCTCCTTTAAAATTGTGCTAAAACACTGTCAGCTGATTCAAGAACCTGCAATCTGCACAACAACCACACACACACAACCACACGCAGTTTCAGTTCAATTTGGAAGACTTTGAACACTGCTTGTTCACCACTGGAGCCTCATCAATCCAGATGACTAGTCGGCAAGCAGAATCAATTAGCACCCCCCCACCCTATATAATTAGCTTCTTCACAGTGAGAGGGGAGAAGAGGGAGGGAGGGCACCCTTTATTTAAGCATGCAATGCGCATAGACCAATTGCTTAAAATTGACTATGATACTTTTGACTGGTTTTAAAAATAAAACGATAAACGATTGCTCTCTCAACTTTCTCAATCAGACTATCTATTGAATCCATTCATTAAAAGCGCTCAGCCGTGTATCCTCGCCCCGCTGCTGTGCGGTTGAATGAAACGGAAACCCTCCACTAGTGTGTACCGGCTGTCATCTCAGGGCTTTTCTTCCCTTGTAATTTTCTGCTTTATTTCAGATCATTGCTCCACTCCCAACATAATGTGCGCCGTCGCCGCTGTGCCGTGTGTCCTCAGACCCAGAGGCTGACAGAGGACGCCACCGTCTTGCATTCCAAAACAACCGCCTCACCCGTGGTACGTTGTGGTCTGCTCTCTCCCAGATGCGCCATTACAGGTCATCGCATAATGGTTCATTAACCACACACACACACACACACACACACAACTACAAAGAGTGTCTGTGAGGATGGTGATGATGATGATGAGGATGATGATGGTGAGGCTTGGATGTGGAAAAGGAGATCCATGAAACAAAACATGTACTTTGGAGGTATCAGTATTAGGGCCCGACCGATATTGATTTTTGAGTGCCGATGCCGATTATTTTCAGAGAAAAATTACGATTACGATTTAATCGGCCGATTAAAAACGAAACAAAAAAAAGCTTATAAAACGTAGTTTTTGATACCTTAAATATACTTTAAACACTTTTGACGAATATGTGAATTGAATGCAGAACCTTTGAGTGTTTTAGAATACATTTACAGTCAAAAATGAGTGTAATGTAAAATAAATAACTAACTCCCAATGTGCTGCGCTCGTGAGCAGTGACTAACACGTGCGTGCTGAGCAGTATGGTCTCACCGTTAGAGTCTACAGTATAACAAATTAACATGGCCTGGGACCTAAAGAAAAACAGGCACAACATGCTCAAACAACGCGTCTTGTGTACATTGGTGAGGTGAGCGCGCAGCTGCCTGAGCGAGCATGCTTTCATGTTGTACGGTAAAATTCAATCTCCTCTTTTTTACTCCAGCTTAAGTTGTTAGTTAGCAAGGCGAGTAGGAGCGCAATCTGCAGGATACTAAGCGCAATAACATTTAAAAAAATAAAAAAATAATAATCGGTTGTAATCTGCGTCTTTTTGGCAGATTTTGATTATTTTCAAAAAGGCTATAATCGGCCGATTAAATCGGCAGGCTGATGAATCGGTCGGGCCCTAATCAGTATCATCGATTTTTATATTACGTATATATATTCTACTGATGTTCGTGTGTTTATACACATGGGCATCACTTATCTGAGAAGAGACATGGGATGATGCAAGCGAGTAGAGGCTATGGTGTGCAGCCAGCTCATGATTGCACGAATACAGACGACTCTTTCGTTGTGTTTGTGTGCATGTGCGTGTGCTTGCACGTGCATGTGTCTGCCATGCTCACCTTTTTGAAGTTGCTGTGCTTGCTGGTTCCCTGTTCTGTGTTCTGGTTGTGAAGGATGTCCAATGGCGTCTCGCGCTCTTTCAGCTTCAAACTCTCGATCTCGGTCTTCAACTCGTTCAGCTGCTCCTGCAGGTGCTTGCTCTTCTCCATGTACTCCACCCTAAGCACACACACACACACACACACAAACACACACGCAAGTGTTGATAAATATATAAATATATAATAAAATAAATTAAAACAAAGCCTAAATGCCATTAGAGACCAGGGTAACAGGATGTCAATAGGGTTACGCTATCAAATTCCAACATGCTGAATGCTGACATTAAAGTCTCTGGTCTCTTGTCGATTGGTTGGCCATCAGCTCCTGTATAGCGATTAATCATCAAAAGGTTCTGTAGGAAGGTTTTTAACAGCCATAATTTGAGAGTCATCTGGTGTTAAAGGCTTAGCAAACCGTTAGATTTGCAGAAATACACTCAGAAATTGAGAAAGCCACGTCGTTCCACGGCTTTACCGTGGCTAAATAAGGCTATTCACCAACTAATGAAGAAAAGGGATCTTGCACTTTAACATTGATTGGTAACCAGAAATAATTCAGACACTTATTTTCAAAGGTTTAAGAAATAAGATAACAAAAGAGTTGCGTATGGCAAAAACCTGTTACTTTATGCAACTAATTGCTGACTCAAAAGGGAAAAGCACAGCACTCTGGAAACATCTAAATACTTTGACTAATTGTGCATCAAATATGAAAAGATCTAATGTGGAAATTAATATAAATGGAACAGTTAGTAATGATGCATTGGAAATTGCTAATGAATTTAATAAATTTTTCACTAGATCAGTTGAGGAACTGGCAACTAACTTCCGACCAATTGAGTTTGATGATATACAGAGAGATCTCTTGACTTCTTTTCATATTAAAGAGGTAAATCAAAGCGAGATTGGTAAAGTTATAATGAAGTTACGGCAATGTAAGGCTAAGGATTATTTTGGATTGGATACTTTAATTATTTAAAAACACAGTTCTGTTGTTCAAGTGCCAGTGACTCATGTTGTCCACTGCTCCATCAGAAGTAATGAATTTTCTGAGCCCTGGAAAAAAGCAATTATTCTAACTCCTATTCACAAGTCTGGTTCACCTGACCTGGTCTCTAATTATGAGCCGATATCTATCTTACCTGCATTCTCAAAAGTTCTTGAGAAAAATTTTGCTAAACAGTGTAAGTTGAAACATACAACCTGCTAAACATCTACTGCATACAACCTGCTAAACATCTACTGCACCCCAAACAATTTGGGTTCAGAGCAAGGTACTCAACAGAGTTGGAAAACCGCTACCTCACAGAAACTATAAAACAGTTATTAGATTAGGGGAATGTAGTGGTGGCAGTATTCTTGGATTTGAGAAAAGACTTTGATACCGTTAACCATGAAATTCTCCTCAATAAACTCAAAACATTTAATTGCTCAGATGAGGCAATTGCTTGGTTCCGTTCATATCTCATGATGATTTACCAGACAGTTGTAAAAAGCCAGATGCCAAATGCATGCAGACGACACCGTGGTATTTGTGAATTTCTGTCTGCAAAAACGACTCAGTTGGCAGACAAAACTGTCAGAAGAGATGTCTGGTGTATCCCAGTGGCTCATAAACAATCATTCTTAAAAGACAGTGTCGATGTGCTTTTCAATTAAAAGAAAAGCCAACGAAAATTCAAGAGTAAAGATTGATGAGAGATAGATCAAGCAGATGAGTTCAAAATTGTAGGTGTTATTTTAGATTCTTTAAATTTGACATGTTAAGAAGCTATGCAAGACTGTCAAGACCAACTTAAATTGCTTTTGCCTAATAAGACTATATATACCTCTTAAAGCAGCACAACAATTTATGCATGCCATGATATTTTCCCATTTGTCATATTGTATAACCGTTTGGGGTCAAGCCAACCAAAACAAAAATGACACCAATACAATCATTATACAAACAGGCACTTAAAAAGTTAAAATAATGGATCAGAAACCTACTAGATGGCATCATTGCCAAATTTGAAAGAAAAAAAAAATGAAAAAAAAAAGTAAACTGAACAGTAGAATTAGAACTAGGGGTGCAACGAGTGGAAATTGTAGAACAGCGAAACGCAAAACCACATTCGGATAATCATCCTTTGTAGCAAAAGGCACTAAACTTTGGAATACATTACCATCAGAAATTAAAGGGGACATATCATACCACCAGTCCAGGTGTGAATGTGATTAGCCATTACAAGCCGTGTTAAAAATGTGCAGCATTGTGACATAACAGTGTGACTGATAGATGAGGAACGTTTGCTACAGTCCACTGGGTAGGCTGGTAGACTGATCTATCCAGCACACATCTAGGTGGACACGCCCACCTGTGATGTCAAAATGCTGCACATTTTCATACCTGCTTGTAATGGCTGATCACACTCACACCTGGAGGTATGATATGTCCCCTTTAAAACATTGACAGAGCTCAATGTTTTTAACACACAAGTAAAACAATGGTTGAAGCTGAATTAACCCTGTCAACATTGACCCGCACGCACACTCGCGCGTCAATGGACGCACACACATACACGCACGCACACACACACACACACATCATTGTCCTTGTTTTTGTCTTTATGTCTCCTGTATATTATGTCTTCTGTATTTTTATTTGTGTGTTACTTTTAGCAAAGGCCTAACCAGGGACAGGGGTTACAAATTAGTCTTGACTAGAAACCTGCGCATTAAACTTCTAAATAAAAAATAAAATAGCTAAGAAGTGAAATGCGCAGTAAAAATGTGAAAATATGAAACTACTTTTTTGACAGCTCCTGCTGTCAAAGACCATCTGACCAATCAGATGGTCTATCTTCCCTTGTGGGTTTGGAGTTCCATCTCGCCAGTCAATCACATTTGCTCACACAGCGTTACGTAGGAAGGAATGAAGCACGGGAGGAAGGGAGGGAGCAGAGAAGGAGCGTGCATTTATTCTGCGGCTCTCTCTCCTTCAACTCTCAAATCTTAATTACATACGATGAATAACAGGAATGAAGCTGAAACTGAATGGACCAGACTAACAGGCCCCGAAGTGGGGGGTAGTCGGGGGCAGACTCACTTCTCCTTCTCAATCTCCATGGAGAGGCGCTTCATGTCGGTGTCCTTGAAGTCAAAGCTGAGGTTCTCCCGGCTGAAGCTCAGGTCCTGAGGCATCAGGTCTGCAAGGGGAGGCTGGGGCTGGGGGGAGCTCAGGACCGCAGGCCTGACGTCAGCCGCTGGAGGCTGGGGGTGATAGCAATCAGAAGGAGAGGACAGGCGTAAAAGGAATATTTATAGTGGGGGATAGGAGACGGTAGTGTGAAGTGAAAGGGCAGGAGAATTTGAGAATGTGTGTCTTTGTGTCTGTGTCAGTCTCTGTACGTTTCCGTGTGTGTGGATGTGCACGTTTGGTCGCACGGTGGTTGAGATGGGGTAAGTGTGATTCAAGATAACACATAAGATGGGGAGGAAGGTCAAGACTAGAAGCCGATTGCAAACAAACACCATGGGGGCTGGGATGGTGGAAAATGGGCTGTAATGGGGTGCCAGGGAACCAGACGGCTCACACCAGCATTTCAGGGAACTATAGTTTCACTAGCGAAACTTGAGGGTTATGCGTCAGGTGCAGTGCAGGTGACCCCCAGATAGGAAGCAGGCCTGGTACAACGTACGGATGAAAACACAACCGTCACAGTCCAGCACTAAGTATGATCAGAGCCGTTTGACCAGGGCCAACATTAAGCACTACAGAGTGATTGCAGCAGGTGTGTTAGAGACGGTGCGGTCTATAAGTTGTACCGACAGCCTGTTCCATCCACCCGTGCGTGTGTGTTTCTGTGTGCACCTCAAGAGCGTGTGAGCAGGGTTGTCCATTCATAGCTGCGCGTGGGTTTTGTCTGCGTGGGTTTTGTGTGAGTTGAGGTTTTGTATGTGTGGGCGGATACCGCGAGGGTGACTGCATGTGAATTCTTCCGTTTCGGACGGGGAAGGAAGGCTACATCCGTACAGCCGTCTGCGTAAGGCAACGTGAGCCGTGTGGGTCTTTGGGTCTATTGTGTTTAAAGGGGACCTATTATGCTTTTCGACTTTTAAGACCTATAAACGTTGTTATAATGATTGATAGTCATGTTTAACCATACACAAAAAACGATGTCGATTTTCGGGAAACTCTTCCTCTCATCTGGGCGCTTTCAGCATTCTCTGTCAACGCTCGGTTTCGTCCTTCTCCGCCCGCTCGCCCCCCTCCTGCCAACCCAACTCCGTTGTGATTGGTTACCTTCCTTGAAGCGCGCGCGCGGGCAGATTTGACCAGGCATATGGGGGCGCGGCAGGAGTGCCTCTACGTAGATGATTTCCCGGAAATGTGAACAAGTGAATGCAAACGTTGTCCCGATTGTTTAGCGCTCTGCACAGCCACCCCAGACTGTCAGCAGGGAACACGTCGAAATGCATGCACGTCATTATTTGACACTTTAGTATGGTTAAACATGACTATCAATCATTATAACAACGTTTATAGGTCATAAAAGTCGAAAAAGCATAATAGGTCCCCTTTAAGTTAAGACTGGGCAAGCATAGACACAAAGAGAAGGAGAGCAAAAGAGCCAGAGCATGAGAGAAAGACAGAGGGAAGAGGAGGAAAGGGAGCGAGAGAGAGCGGGAGTGAGAGACAGAGTGATAGAGAAGAGACTGAGAGAGAGAGACAGAGACAGAGAGTGAGGGAAGGCTGTTACCGGGCCAACCGCCTGGCTGGTGATCTCCAGCAGCTTGTTCTTGGCCCTGCGCTCAGACTCCCTGGCCTCCTGTAGGTCCTGTTTCAGCTGCTCCGCCTCCTTCGCTCTGGATAAGGAGCCATGCATTAGAGTGGATGTCACAACACATACATATACTAGAAGTCACACACACACACACACACACTAGCGTTACAGTTGATATAACACACAAATAAACAGACACACTAACTTTATTGGATATAACACACACAAACTATCGTTACTGTGGATATCACACACACTAGCGTTAGTGGATCCCACACACATACACGCACACTACAGTGGACATCACACACACGAGTAACAGTGGATATCAAATACACAAACAAATCTGCAGGCCTGAGCTAACATTTAAAAGCCACACATTTACCAGTAGAGCGGAACCATGCAAATGGATCCACAATAAGCAGCGCTTGGGTTCTCACTGAGGGGAGCGTATTATTGAAGATAAATGTGGTGCCCCCAAACAGTACCGCCACACACACACACACACACACACACACACACACACACACACACACACACACACACACACACACACACACACACACACACACACACACACACACACACACACACACACACTACATTTGACTAATACCTGTATTAGTCGAAACTTTTGAGCTCCTAATTGTCTGGTTTAGGAGTTTTGTTGTGGGAGTTTGGCTGTGTGCAGTGATGGCTCTGGGGGGAATCTGTTCTCCATTAGCATGCAGAGTACCTCTGCTGGATGCTGCTCTGATGGCCAAAACACTCGCCGTCCGTAAGCTACTGGTTTTGGGAAGCTGTTAATGGAAACCGTTTGAGATGAGTGGCTAATAAATTGCAGCGAGGCGTTGAAAAGCAGCATCTGTGGAACATGGTCACTTCAGAGGGGTGTGTGTGTGTGTGTGTGTGTGTGTGTGTGTGTGTGTGTGTGTGTGTGTGTGTGTGTGTGTGTGTGTGTGTAGGGTGCTAATTAGATCTCATCCACTATTAGATCCGAAACTGATCTGCCAGTACCGGTGCACGATCACGATAAAAAAAAAAAGCAGTGGTGTGTTCTATGTGATACAAAATACAATAGAAATGGGGGATATACACCTGCGATGTATATAAGCGGTGTGTGATTCTAAACTTAGTGTGAGGGAGGTCATATGAGGTTGAAGGTCATATGAGGTTGAAGGTCAGGTTAGTTAGGAGCAATGGGAGGTTGGAGTGTGAAGCTTGTCTGAATTTATCCAAGCACCCGGGTGGGAGCAAGAGAAGGCCAGGGAGCAACATCTTGAACCATACCACAGCAGCACCTGAGGCGCGCGCACACACACACACACACACACACACACACACACACACACACACACACACACACACACACACACACACACACACACACACACACACACACACACACACACACACACACACACACACACACACACACACACACACACACACACGCCGCCCCCCCCCCCACTCTCCTTTCCCCACCTTCTCTCCGACTCCTCTGCCATTTTGAGGGCGAGCATCTCGGCCTCCAGCATCTTCTGCTCCATGGCGCGGCGCTCCTCCTGGCCGCGCAGCGCCCTCACCTTGATGCGCTGCGTCTCCAGCCCGGCCTCCGCCGCCTTCTGAGCCAGCAGCTGGGCCTCCTCCTCGGCGATCTGGGCCTTCTCCGCCAGCAGGTCCGCCGTCTGCTCCGAACGCATCTGAGGACCCCGGGGGAGAGCCGGGGCACAGGGGGAGAGAGGGGGGGGGAGAGAGAGAGGGGGAGGACAGCCACGTGACGAGGAGGAGGGTTGGGGGAGAGAGAGAGAGAAGTGTGAGGAGAGGGGGCCCAGAGGAGGGAGAGCCAGTACAGAGGTTGGGTGGTTGGGAGGGGTTGCAGAAGAATGTTAAGCCCGGAAAACCCTGGCGGCACTGCGCCGCGGCGTGTCTGTGACGCCCGTCAAGTGCCGCCTCGAGCACCAACAGGAAGCGTCGCGCTGCAGCTTCCTGTGCAACGGGAGGTCCAAGGCATGCAGACTTGTCAACTTTTTCAGCTTTAAGGAAATGCTCTTTTTTCAGGGGCGGTGACGCTGGGCCATAGGCCATTGGAGGGCGTTAAGGGTCACGGGGGTGGCGCGCCGACGAGTGCTGCCGTGCGCCTAGCCCTCGCCGGTGTTGGGGTTGTGAATTGAAAATAATAGGGGTGGGGTTTTGATGCTCGCCGTTCGCCGGCGGTGTATTTTAGGCTTTACGGAGAAGGCAGAGGAAGGGTTTTGGGGTGTGGCATAAGGAGGAATAAAATAATGAGTATGTTGTGGTGGTGGTGGTGGTGGGGGGGGGGGGGGGGACATGATAAGACAATTCTAGCTGATGGGGGAAGAGAGAGCGCTGATGTTCTCTCACCAAGGCCTCGTTGGCCATGTCGGCCTCCTCCTTGAGCTGCCTCAGCCGTCTCTCCAGGTCGTCGCGGGCGCGCTCCGCCTCCTCCCGGAGATGCTTCTCCCGCTGCTTCTCCCGCTCCATCCGCTGGCGCTCCAGCTGCCCCCCAGACGGAGAACACAGCATCTCAGTACAGGCGGCATGCCACTAAAATAAAAAATAAAACCACAGCCTGTGTGGTCGTTCAGCGCCCAGGCACCTTTAGTTTGGAGTTCACCAAGGATGCCGTTCGCTTCCTGTTTTAGATTCATCACAGAGCGTGAATATCTGCCCAACGTCTTATCCGATTAACCTGTGATATCTTCTAACGTTATGATTGGATTCAGAGCACCTGTCGATGCCACCTGCTTGCATAAGCCGGTTACCGTAAAGGCGTGTAGATTGGTAGACGCTACGCTAATCCCTCCCCTGGATAGCAACGGTGAACAGGTTCCCCTGAAAAACGGTTACTGGGCAGGACTGCCAATGCAATAATTGGCCAGGTTAACTGTCAATCAGGCCCGTGGAGTCTATACTAGATGTTGCAAAGAGGTGAAATGGGAGCAAAGGGATATTAGCAGAGGATATTTAAAGATTAAGCATAAATGGATTTGAGTTATTTTAGCTTTATGACTGAGAAAAGAAGAAACAGATGCCAGTGATCTTTTGAACATGAGATAAGGTTCCCGTTTGCACTCTTTAACAATCGATTTCATCAGCCAACACAACGATACCTCCCGCCATATATTGATTTATAGAGGGAATTGGATGGATAGACAGTGAAAATAATGCCCTTTTTCCATTACACTTTACTGTCCTGGTCTGACTCAGTGTGGCAGCCCACCAAGGACCGCCGCTTGAATGCGTGACACACGCACACACACACACAGTAGTCTATATAGTTCTATAATTCTCTTCATTCATTTAAGAGACATTACACATATTTGGTTTGTTTCACAGACGAAGAAGAAGTTACCCTATTTTCTCTGCGATGATGAATCGAGTTTGAAGTTTAATATTCCCCCATTTTTTGCTAGCTTATATAAATAGCTCATTGAGAAATTATTTATTTCATATGAGTCCTGTTAACACATTGGACAATGTTTTAGACATGGTTCCCAGAGTGAAACATAATAGTGTGAAATATCATCCAATGTCCCGTCTTTAGAACAAGACTAATCTTTAAGAGATCTGGCCTATTTCAGCAACCCTTTTTAATAAGGCTATTATAGTGTTGTACAAGAACGAAAAAAAAAATGACAACGTATCAAGCCAGGGAACTCAATAGTGTCTCAGACACAAGAACGCACAGTGATAGTATGTTTATAGGTCGATTATCCTATAAATTGAGAGAGAGCTTTGTGCTCCAAAGAGCAGTCAGGGCTTGGGTTACCCCAGCCTGCTTGGAGGCAGGTCGGCCTGGCTTTGGCCCGACACCGGAGATGGTCCATCTCCAGCGTGGTCCGACACACCTCGCTGCGTATCATCTGGTAATAGAAACCTAATTCAGCGTGCCGTGGTTTGACTCAGAGCGGCCAAAAGTGCAAAAATCTAAGATAGTCTAAAATGTCAGCACACAACAACAAAAGACCAACAGCAAGATTAAATAGACCGATCACCCAGCCGGTGGAAGAATCTCTATTGCCTAGAAGTGAATTATATATATTCTCCTCATCCTACCACACACACACACACACACACACACACACACACACACACACACACACACACACACACACACACACACACACACACACACACACACACACACACACACACACACACACACTAAAACCTTTCACAAAAAAGTTCAAATATAAGTAAAAAATTGGCCAATTCAACCACACTCTTCCTCATCCCTGTGGGATCCCAACCTGTTTACGGGCCCTCTCCTCCTTGGCCTGGGCCTTCATCTGCTGGACCTCCAGACAGTCCACCCGACGCCGGCGCACAAACAGGTCGTGGTTCCCAATGCACAGCTGCAGGATCTGACAGATGGGAGACCTCTCATTCATTAGTCATTCCATGGCCTCAGATACCCTGCACAGGATCTCAATGGACTCTTGATGGAGTCTTATAAATATCTAAGCCCTTTATTGAGGTTTAATGTTTAGAAAGCAGTGCAGTGATGGTAGCCTTCATTTCTATAGCACAGGTCATGCATATAAATGATGCTGCGGGTGCCTGTACATCAGCGTACATGCAGTGCAGTCAAACAACATCAGCAGCATTGGCCCTGACCTACCCTACATGTAAGACAGAACGGTGCTTCTCCAATACAATGTATAATAAAAAATAAACCCACAGTAAAAATTCACAATATACCAGAGAGATATCTATCTATATCTCATATATTATGTATCTATAAAATATTCACTCACCAGCTTGTTGACCCGCAGCCTGGAGGAGTTGAATTTGAAAACGTTGGTTTTCTTATACAGCGGTTTGATGGCGAACTAAAAGTGAAGGAAAAACATTCATTACAAACCTCTACATCATTGTGTGGCTTCAGCGCTCACATTTGCATTCCAAAGACATTGGAGGGAAGGCCGGAGGGACATCGATGGCAGCAGCTCACCTCCTTCTCGCTGTAGGAGATGTTTCGGATCTCGTTCCAGGGGAACGAGCACTTGGGCGTGAGTCTGTTGTCGGGCTCGTAGATATGCAGGCCCAGGGCGTCCACCCCGAGCAGCAGATCTGTCCCCTTCTTATTCTATACCCCGGAGACAAAGGAGTGTGAATTGGAAGCGTTTGCCATACACCTGTTAACATACTCTTAATGGATATCTAAGGGGCCTAGCTGCAGGCCACAGGGGCGGTAGAACGGGGGCATTTTTTGGGCCATTTGTTAGTCTGAGTTGGTTTGAACGACGCAAGCTGTGTGCTGGGCACACTGGGCTGTTGTTTACCAGAAAGCCGGTGACACAGGGGATTGATATTGTGTTGTTTTTTTTGTTGGTTTGCTGGCGAAGGTTGTTTTCTCGTACAACAAGTATCAATCACAGTCGGCGTATGGCCCTGCACTATTATTCAACAGGAACATAAATAATAAAATGGAAATCACCCAAAAAATAAAATGATACTAATCGTTCACCCTCCCTCGATAATTCAAACCATTCAAGAGTGACATCTTCAGTGCCAGTTGTATGAAGAAATAAATCAAATGGTTAAGAATGTAATGGAGTGTGGAACATGGTACAGCTATAATTTCATGTTCGAAATGACATGTGGGCTTAGCCTGATAAGGGTAAGTGAAGGGCCTTGGCTCACCCGGATGAAAAAGTAATTGACTCCATACATGTCCAGGTCCTGGGCTATTTTTAAATACTCCATCTCAGCTTCATCCCTGGTTCAAAGAGAAAAATAAAGTCAGTGAGATGGAGGGTGTCAGAGGAGGGTAGCAGGAAGATCAGGGAGAGGTTTATATCCCGTTGACAGTGTGAGACAGACGTCTGGCACGCTTGATGTATATACTGACGTTGGAAACTGTGTCATATAGAGGCAGGGAGGCTGAACCCATCAGAGTGGCCAAAAGATACGTGCTCACACAAGCCCTGCCAGACAAATACAGCCGCAATTCTATTAACGGGATTTTGAGGTCATGCACCATAGGAGAGAGACTAATACATCCTGCTCGAACACTCTTAATACCTAGGGTGAAAACACACACACACACACACACACACACACACACACACACACACACACACACACACACACACACACACACACACACACACACACACACACACACACACACACACACACACACACACACACTTTAGTGTCAACATAACGACGTTGACATGCTCTTGAGTGTAAGCTTTATCGTCTACGATGCTGCCGTCAAAACAAAAACAACAAGGGCATATGGTGGCTGAGAAAAAGAGACTAAGGGGGAATTTGACATCATAATAGGTTTATAAATGTATAAACAAGCTGTAAGTCAACAGTGGCTGTCAAACGTGTAATATATGTTATCTCTAAGCAATCTCAAATAACATTGCTAGAAATGGAGAAACAACATTTTTAGATGTCATTCACTTTGTCAACGGAACAAAGCCTGAGGCACGTTCTGAACAAACAAACAACCAGAAGCTACTTTTTTTTTTTCGTTTCAACCTAACAACATGCACTGCAAATTTATCCATGTTGTAAATAACCCTAACTCCCCCTTCCATACCCCAACACCTTCCATGAGACAACAGGAGCCCACCGGCATCGTGCAGAACAGAGCCTACGTTCACTTTCTCTTTGTGTCACATCACCTCGACCCACCACAATGGAACAGTCAGCGCTCAGTCAATATCCCACTCTATTCCCCAATAGGTAACACAACCCTCTGTGCCGCTTTGAGTGGCTTTTACTCTGCCGCGGGTAATCTATTGATTGGATTGTGCATCAAGCAAAACAACTAACAACTGGTCAACCTTTTCACAACCTTTACCTTGTCCTGCCGCGGTGTTCGGCATAGCACGCCGTGATCCGCTCCTCCCACATCTCTGCAGTCATCTGGTACAAGTTGAACACCTGAAAGGCAGAGGGAGCCACTAAAATACACAAAATGAACAAGAAGAGCCGACTACATGAGTCACAGCCGCAGCTGCTCAGGAAAGAGTCGGAATCATGGTCAGGCTGTCGTTGCTTAACATCAACCTAGATGTGAGATGGGAGGACGGTAAAATGTAATACAAAAATCTGAAAGTCACTTACTCTTTTAGGCAGTAGCTCCTCCTGGGACAGAAAGCCAGGCTTGTGAAGCTTGGCATCATAATCACCATACTGAAATATTCACAGGAAGAACAGAAACAAAGCACGGCTATGTTAACAAGGCTGCGTTACCTGTCCACAGACTTGGATGCATAGTACACAGCCCGACAAGGCTACATTGATTAGTACACAGTATAAATAAGGTACACAGTATAAACAAGGTACACCCGGGTACACAGGCTAACACAGGTACACCCAGGTACACAGGCTAACACAGATAAACCCAGGTATACAGGCTAACACAGGTTCACAGGCTAACACAGATACACCCAGGTAGACAGGCTAACACAGGTTCACAGGCTAACACAGATACACCCAGGTAGACAGGCTAACACAGGTTCACAGGCTAACACAGATACACCCAGGTACACAGGCTAACACAGGTTCACAGGATAACACAGATACACCTGTAGTGTACATAGGCGGGAATCAATGGCAGTCATTACGCGATCAGGTAATTGCAGCTTGCACCTACAAGGCCCAATCACTGTTCGGTCATTCATTGGACAACATCACCGGTGCTGCCAACCTATGGTAGCACCGGTGGGCCATTTGCAGTAAGACTGAGGTCAGGCGAGATGGAACCAAGCTATAGATCTGTTGATGCCACATTATTCCCCGCAGGAGAGCTGGGAGCTTACTCTCCAGTCTTTTGTGGAAGTCCTTGAGAATGGAATTAGGTCTGCTGCTTTATTTTCTTTCTATCTGTCATACCCTGTGCCAGAAGACAGTCGTTGCTTGTTTGTGGGTGGACATGCTCTTGGCTTGTGATTCCATTATCCTGTCTAGGCGTGTGCCTCTGTTTGTTGTCTTGTTCTGCTGGGTTTGTAATGGTTTTCTTCTGCTTATTTCCTCAAGCAAGATGGATTCCTAAGCTGCTTATGGACAAATTTATATAAATCCTTGTTAAAGCACAAAATCACTGCTATGCCCAATAGAGGTTCACTCTGCATGCGTGTCGGATCCCAGCCTCCTATGGGTAAACGAACCGGGACCAGAGTAGAACATCTGAGACCAGAGTAGCATTGGCCTTTATCTGAGGAAAGCAAACAGGAACATGTGTAGTGTCAGCGCATCCTTTCTCCAATTATAAGTAAATGCTCCGAGTCAGGGAGTGCTCACTGAAACCGTTTGGAAGCAGCTGTGTGGATGGCCAGGGCCATCTGTTAATGTCACATTGACCCCCTGCAGAGGGCACTTCTAACAAATGTTAAAAGGTCCAGACAGGAGGTCAGACGTCTTGGATGGAGTCAGGCTGCCACATTCTGATTAAATGGTGAGGTGTTCACATTTAGCATTTAAGTGAGTCTTGGGTTAGCCTTGTGAGACCAGTCTCATATTCCTGTTTGCGTTTCAAAATTAATATCAGTATGGCCTTGGCAGGCAGCAATTGATTTTCAAATATCCCCACGGCCTTAGTAATGCTTGAAAACATGTTTAAATATGAGAAAAGCCTTCCTGGAAGGTTTCTGTTCATCTTTTAACATCGTTCATCTATTTTTTTCTTTTTAAGTGTTTTGATTGCTTCGTAAATCGCTACACTTTCGTCTGGCTCTGCCATTATCATTTTAAATCCAGCTGACGGCAGTGCTACCTGCTCGTCGTGAACTGAAACCCTCTCCTGAGCGGTAGATTGGTAATCGCTCAGGAGGGAACCGGATAGTCTTACGAGTCTAGGCCCACCATATCTTCAATGTCATGTCGATATCCTTTTCTAAACGTATTTTTGCACGCTTAGTCAAGTTCACCTTTAATTGCATGTTGTCATGGAAACCTGCCACTCAGTCACCCTCAACTAAATCAACAACCATTCCCGTGTGGGGCGTGTGCCTCTACTTAGTAAGCCGCTAATCATTAATGTTCAAGATGTATCTATCAGGTCACTTGTCCACGTGAATTGGCCTATGCAGCCTTCGGCGGTCTGACCAACAACGGCCTGGAGGACTCCAACTCTAGTGCAGAGATATGAATTCCAGTATTTTGTTGTTATTCACTTTATCAGGTGCTTCTATTGCGCTGCTGTTGCAAATACCTTTCGTCTTAAGCTAAACTTCCCCTGTGGGACAGTCATGTTTCTCTAAATTGAACCGTTTTAAATTAGCAGCAAAATAAGCCGGAGTCTGGATCACTAGCACGCTGGCTCACAAAATGTTAGAGCCCAGGGGCATTACGCACAGCTCCAACCCATCCTCTCTCGTTCCCCCTCAGCTTCTTCTAACTTGTTTGTTTGTTACCCCTGAATAATTGACCATGTTTAGATTTGGGAAAGGCTGAGCCGCGAGCCCATGGAGAGAGATACGGGTTGGGTGTTTGGAAATGATCCTCCCAAGCTTTCTGCTCCCACACCTATAGTGGGCGCACCGTAATGTGTACCACAGTAATACACACGGGGACGCTGACAGCAATACTGAAATGCAGAGCACCCATTTTGTTTACTATATTTTACAACAACCAAACAACAGTGACCCAATCCTTCCTTAATAATAAATGTCACCTAATTGGCAGGTGTATAAACAAAGACAATTATCTACTCAATAACCACCTATAGCAATATTGGGAAATACAGCCTGTAGGAATCTAGTTTGGAGGAATACTAATTCGAAGGCAAGTGAACTCCCTGTTGATGCTTAAACTTAAACACAATTAAAAAAAAGGACCATATTTTGGGCTCAGACTCCTAGGTAGGAGGGATAGGTGTTGTCACCATGGCGACTCTTGGCAACGTTGTGACACATTTTTTAAGGCTACTATACCATCTTGAGTTTGAAATTTTAATGAGCGATGTGGTATATGCTCACACACCCTGTTATTATGCTAAAAGTGTCCAAGAAGATTGACCCACTAGAGTATCTGGCAGCCTTCGGTGTCAGTGTAACTTCATCATGACGTTGAAGTGCCACCGGTTTATTATTAAAAAAATGATTTAGTATTTTAATAACGGTGACTAAATAGCAAAGTTTACTCTGTTGAGAATCATACATGACATTAAGACGTTAAAAACAATACAAAGAAAGTTTTTGTTTCAATGGCACTTTAAACAAAAGAAGTGCAAACTAGCCACCATTAGCTGTAAATTGTCAGTGGTGGAGTGAATGAAGCATTAAGCACAAATTAGCCAACATTAGCTGTAAACGGATGTCTGTCTGTCCGTCCATAGCTGAAGGTGGCTAGTTTGTACTTAATGCTTCATTCACTCCATCCGTCCGTTTGTCCGTCGATCAAATAACCATCAATGAACCCAAATTCATGCACAATCTTTTGAGAGGGACGGATGCACCGTCCGTCCGGCTTAAGCCGAATTTGGTGGGTTCATTGATGACTATTGGATGACATTCCCTTACTTACGGTTTTCTTTGAAATCTCTAAAGGGGGCCTATCCTGGGATGTCATCGAGGTGGCAAGGTTTCAGGTTTAGAGAGCTTGATATAATGCTACTTGCTGCCCAATCATCTCGCTGCAACCCCATAATTGACCTCCAAAATCACAGCGTATGGTTCTGCACTCATGTGGCCATGCTATGGCCAAACAAAGCCTGCATTTACCAGAGGAAGGGGTCATCAGAGCTCTGAAACGGGGTACCCATGCAGAATGACAGAAGAACCCTCTTAGAATGGTGGAATGCAATGAGCTTTGTTTACCTGGATATTATTGTCTAGGTGTAATTGTCATGAAATAAACACATGGTCAAAATTGGAGGAGGGTCCTGAAGTCTAAATTGATAATAATATATTAGCCACGGTCCTTTTGCAAATATCAAGAGATAGATTTTTAGACATAATAGCATTCCAAGCCTGAAAACATTTGCATTGAGGGATTTTACAGCATTTGCCTGAATTTATTATGGCCTAGCAGGTCTACCATGTAATATTATCAGTTATAATTACTTCTTACTTGTATCCAAGCCAGGGTGATAGATATAACTTAAATCAAGCCCTAAGAAGAAACCAAAGACGAAAATATTTATTTAGATAAGTATATTGACCCACTCTATAGACGCTCGCAGTCATGTGCAAGGGAAAATAAATGGATCCACCAACTCTAAATAACTTATTCCCAAATCCCATCATTGTATTTATTTACTTGGTGTCTTCAACTCAGGCAGGTTAACAAAGCTGCTACTAGGCTTTCCACTATGTTTGCGTAGAATGATCTGCCACTTTGTGCTCTGATTGGGAACTGATTGCAAAAGTAATTGTCTTCACCTGAATGAATCTATGAGAAAAAAATACCTTGTTCGTACATCAATACACAGTCTAAGGATTACACATCAATACGCACACACCTCCCTGCTCCCTTCCTCGGTGGGGTAATCACTTCATTAACGATGAGTCAGGGATCTGACGGAGGACCAATATACTTCACACCGTCTATTCACTGATTTCTGCACAAAAACAAGTAGGATCAGTAAGGAGGGCCCCAGAGCGCTCAGCAGCTGCCGCTGATAATCAGGACCGGGCTCCTGCCTTATTATGCCAAATTAATCATATCAGCGCTGAACAGAGTGGACAGCGGCTCGAAAGAAAAACAGTGTTTTAGAGCCTTGTTCCCCCATGTGCAGGTTGAGGGTTGTTGGGCCGAGAGTTACACTTTATTTTCTTTCTCTACTCCGTAAAACCGTTGGATAATTATTTGCTTCGTGTGAGAAAACATTCCCATGGGATAGTTGGGTGGGATCTTAATGGGGAGGAAGTTGTGGTTTTACCACCTGTCAAGAAGAGGTCACGTCTCCTCATGAATTTCTCTCGGATTTGATTTGAAGGTGGGGATGGGAATTGCTCAACCAAAACGAGTTAGTAGTGTGTAACCAGTGCAGTACTTCCATATGAGATTTTCCTGTGAGAGCAATGCCCAAGGATTTGATGATTACGGGTGGGTCTGACTATTCTGGATCTTCAAAGATAACTGAAAGAAATATATGGACGGTTGGATGGGCATGAAGACAGCGGAAAGGTGACCAGATATAGATATAGAAGACAGGCCTGCCTGAAGCGGACAGCGGGAGGCTCTCACCTTGGCATGGACAGCATAAGAAGCCAGCAACACAGAGGCCTCAGGCGGACAGTGGATCTCTTCCTCCAGGATCTTGTTCCTTACCTAACAAGAGAGAGAGCAAAGAGTCTGTTGGTCGCAGCAGTTCATTAGGTTGGTCCTCAAAACCCAACCTCCTCATCACAGGAGAAAAGGAGGGTTTGGGGAAAGTGGCAAGCGTTCAACCTCTTTTGCATTATTGAAAAGCCTTGAATCTACTCCTGCTAACCTCCAGTTTGGGTCCAAGCCCCATCCATTAATAAAGACTGTAGACTTTGTACTTCCCAGTTGACACAGTTGTTTGAACCGCACCAGGTCTAGGTGTGTTCTGGTCTCAACACTCTCTCTGCTTGTACCCAGACACATAGCACACTCTGGAACATGTGACATGACATCCTAGTTACCAATACAGATACAGGCGGAGATTTAATTGAAAAATACAAAATAAGCTGATATCTACAAGCTTATTTAGTTCAGTAACCATGGCCACATTGGGACCCATTAGCCAACGTAACAGCCAAAGTAACTGCTAATCTAATCCAAATGCGCTGGATTTAAATCACACTCAATCTTCTCTAAAACCCTTTTCTTGCTGGTAAACAGAGCACGATTATGAGATTAACAAATTACTAGTCCTGTAATCGATGCTCTCTATCCAACATTGTCAACAGAAACAGCTCAGAGCATCCTGTGTGGCTTTACCCAGTGGTTCTGGTCCCCCTTGTAATGTTGTCGGCAAACAAGCCTGGCTACAAACACAAAGAAACCATGTTGAAGCCTGTTACGGCTAGGGGGCTTATCATTCAGAAAGCCATTTGTGCAGGCTTGTCTAGGTGTGAAGCAACACAGGTGTCGAGGCCCGGGTCTGACAGCTCCCTAATTGTGGGAAGAGACCGACGCTTCCAATCCGCTTTACAAATGAGGCCGTACTGCCGCGGGCAGACGGGGAATGTGTGCACGCGTGTGTATGTGTGCACGCGTGTGTAGTTGCGCGTTCATGTAAAACGGTCTGTACGGGTGCCAGCGAGCGCATGTGTGGAGGAAAGAAAGTGATGGTTCTTGATTGGCGCTAATGCAGCCGTCACGCCTGTGACACCAGTCCATCCGCCTGCATCATGAGGCTTAATGAGCAGAGTAACGAGGAGCCGGGCGTCACAGGACCACCAGTCATTTGTATTCTCCACCACACGTCTCCGCCGACCACGTCCCATTGTCCCATACATGCTAATAAATAAACCACTCAGACTGGCTCTAAACGGATTAAGGACTGACTGACTTTGTTATATGTCTGGAAGAAGACAAATGCGTCCACTTCCAGACCCTGAGTGAACACAAGGCAAGTAAACCAGCACAGTGGACTGGATACGACAATAAAGCCACGGGGGACGGCCAGCCCATGGGGAATACGTTAACTTAACTGGGCCAATAACTGAGCCCTTAAAGCCTAATTGGTAATTACTAAATGTAGCCGGTCGAAATTGGTGGCAGGAGCCCGGCTACAAAGCAGATCTGCTGCAAGCGGAATAGTTTGCCAGGGTTCCAAGAAACTCCCTGGAGAGTTTGATGCAGTTAGAAAGGCCATTGATAATATGTCGTGCAATGATCCCCCATGGCTGGGCACAATCAGAAGTCACAATCATAGGGTATCTGTCCGATACAGCGGCGGAGTGATAATCGGGAGATTCCGGAGCATCCCGGTGTGTCGTTAATGGTTTGGGGCGGCTGCAGGGCTTGTTACTGCGGGCTGACGATATTGCGTTTATATTAGTTCCCTTCTGTGCCATCCGGCCAACCTGAACTGTGCGCTCGCAGTCTCTCACTCACCCCACTCCTCCTACACTCGCGCGAGTGTTTTGAAGTTTGCACGATTAAACTCACGAGAGTAAAGTTGGTCTACTTGCGCGAGCAAACCCCGGCGAACAAGCGGCGCTGGGTGTAAACGCACAGTAAGACGTGACAGCTATTACAACATTGAACTCTAGTGCAGAGAATTAGAGAGTGTACAGATTATCCTGGGAGCGGAATACACATTGTGTTGAAAGTGTTAGACAGCAAAAAGAGAAAGGAGAAAGGTGTTGCCGAGAAGGCAAGAATTAAAAAGAAAGCACTGGAAGAGGACGCAGCAAAATGCTCGAAAATAACGGATATATTCAGATTCCGAGCATAGAGTAAAGAAGTTGCAGGTGAAATGCTAGGAGTTAAAGCAGGGAGCTTGGAATTAAGCGTTAGTTTCCAACATGCCAAATGATTAAGTCGCATTTCAAATAAAAGCTATCCCCAATTTTGATTTTTTTTACAGCTAGGTCGGCCAGCTTGGTCATTGCACTATAACAAATAAATGGGAGCAAGCAATGAAGAAGAAAAAAAATGGCAGATTCTTGTAAAATAAGCTAGTTAACCTTCAGTATCAGTATATGATTATCAGTACAAATGTTGAATGGTGATAGCATGTATGTAGTCAAAGATTTTTTTTTTTATTTTGTAGTCAGAGAACTGAGTCAGATGTTGATGAGACAGGGCAAGGAGGTAGCAGAGGAAACAAGGCTACAGGTGTGGACACTGCCCAATGTAATGAGTGCAACGGATGCCGTTTCTAGGAGCGAGTTGTAATATTGCCGGATAATTAGGAAAAGCCCCCGCTCCCCCTTATTGGGAGGGCCTGTCTGCATCATGTACTCCGGGGCTGAAGTGAGTCTCACTCCAGCCCTAGTACATATAATTCACTAGCAACAAGTGCTCAGGCAGCACTGCTCCTGCCTGCCCCCTGCTGGCTACGGGGGGAGAAAGGCAGAGATATACTGCAGCTGTGGTGCATCAAACTGATTATCATCAACCAGTGGGAACATTCAATAAGGATGGTATGATTTTATCTGTACACTAAATTAAAATTCATTACAAAGTGGTCAAAGATACAGCCAACAGTGGCCCAATAGATCCAGCTAGTAGCAAGAAGATACATGATATTCTCTTAAAGAGACTGCCTTCGACCGTATTAATGTTTTTTCGCTATTTATTTTACCCAAAATAACTGAAATATCTCCAGAGATTTAAAGTTCCACAGAAAAAAGCCACAGAAGTGCCTACAAAAGTAAAAACCTTTGTAGTGTTATGGGTGAAGAACTTTTTGAAGTCTCCAAGGAATCATTTGAAGTCCTTGGATTGGTCTTCAAATGACCAATCCAAGGACTGGTCTTTGATGCTTACCTGCAAGAAGAAGAGGTGCTGTGTAGCATCCTGCACCAACTCCTCCTCTGCATCTTCAGGGTAAAACTTGGCCAGGAAGTGAAGGATAATTGGTTCCTCCTTGGGGACCTCCTGATCCAAAACCTACAGTTGAGTAAACCGATGTGAACGGCTGCTGCGCCAATTTGAAGTGATTTCCTTACAACAAAGGATTAGCTTTGTTTACTTGGCTGAAGGACAAACTTGGTGCTGAAAGGATTCGCCAACTAAATCATTAAAAATGTATCCATTATTAATTTCGTTATATAGACAATATGTTTTGAATAAAATACCATGCATGTGCTGCATATAACTGTAGAAATGCGTTTTTTGTGAAGCTTTCTGTTTCAAACTATTATCGTAATGAATACTCTGGGTTCCCTTCTGTTTCAATCTATCAAACGCGTCTTGAATACTAAAAAGCCTAACAAGACATCCCTTTGAGTGCAACTTGTGATTTGATTTGATTTATAATATAATCAGAGATAATTAACTGATCTGAAAAATAATCTATTGATTTAATCCACAAGGGATTTTATGAATTGGTTGCCGTAACAATAGTTTCAGACCAATGAGAAACATCACTTTGATACCTTCTTGTCCATCTTTAGCCAAGCTACCGTATCCTTGATTTCATACTGCAGCCCAAAGAACCAGGTCTCCCTCAAACCAAGCGTACGGCAGACGAGGTCAAACAAGTCTTTTCCTTTCCACTTCACCTGCAACACGCAACCACATTGGTAAACAATACACAAAAGAAAGATTATAACTTGTTCATCTGTTGTAAATGGGATGGTTCACACACAAAGACTGAACACGGTGGGGGCTTCGAGGCATGGAGAAAATACAGTCTCACTGAGAGCATATAGGTTCTATTTAATCCTGTTGCTTTGGAATAAAGTAATCCAAATATTCTTTTTATTATAAAACTGAATTGTAAGCGTATTATCGGGCGACATTACAATAAATACACAAACTACAAGACGACAACTCTAATTCAACAAAATATTTAAAGATAAATGAAATCATCCGTATGCCTGCCAAACCCAAATAATTGCTATTTACATCAGACATAATTTATACAATTGTCTCCAGAGCTCAGAAAATAGAAATCGCAAACCTGCAATTGACATGCTACCATAATTAACAACTGTGCACATTGGATCTCCCACCCCTTTAAATATAGACAGCCTTCTGAAGTCTTTTTTGAATCCCTTTTTGCTCTGTAATATTATCACATTTCAATTGAAAGATAGGCTACGTTTAATATGGAAAAGTGTCTGCAATTACATCGATTGGCAAAAGGCCTAGAATGCAATTTGGACCAGTGTTATAGACCGTGGTCCACTACTGACGATAGAGCTGTTCCTTCTTGCAGTCCAGACCATAAATATAATCTTGGATACCTGCTGCCACCTTCTGTTGGATTAGAACCCACACACGTGGACAAATCTAAAATAGTTATTGCTGAATTTAATCCAATAATATATCACAATATTTTAAATCCTTAAAATAAAGATGAGAAACAGATGAGCTGAAAGCGAAGATGTCATCGTTCTCAAGGGTGAGGGACACGTTTTTGTAATTTTTCATTGTAACTTTTTGTTTAATAAGGAGTGATAGATTAACCTACCTCACAGCTGAACTCCAGGTCTGACTCCATGGTGCAGATCCTGACGGTAAAGTTCTTGGCTTGTTTTCTCCTCAGCGTGCTGAGGGCAATCAGTTTGGCTGCTATAGCGCTCGCCATGACAGGCAGGTGTTGTGTCTAACTTCGACAGGGGGTCATAACACGAGTCACACCAGATGTCTACCTGTCGTTATGTGTCTGAGGAGCAGTCTTTACATATCACTTGTCTGACCGAGCTACGTTATCTTCAGGCTCCCAAACTGGGACATGGAACCTGTTTTCGACACATTCACTTAATTCAAACACCATAATAGGTCACTTAAGGATGCGTATTCCCATTGCCATTACGTTAATTTCCTACCAAACGTAAGATGTTAAAAGTCCACATAAACTTTAACACTAATTTAGCTTCCGTTAGCTACAAAGTAGTCAGTGACCATCCAGTATTAACCGTATTATTACATCAGATTAAAACAAGCTATTAATAATCCATTACAATGTTTGGACCGTTATGTTACCGCTAAATTTCTAGTGTTAAGTGCACGGCGTATCTAATCTTATGGTGCCATAAAAACTGCACTATTACAACAACAGTCGAGGAAAAGTGCTAGAAGCTAACGCCACCAAGTTTCCCTTTGGTGGTGAGTTGTTGTATCCAAGTATCCGGACGTGAGGTGGGCGGTACCTCTCTCTCCCTTAACACGTTGGGAAAGAAGAACAGCCCACTGCACGTTCCGACCCTCAGAACTAGCCGCTACCTTCTCCTTGTCTGGATCAGCAACCAATCAAATAGTACTATGCGCCGCAAGCCTCTCCCATAACCCAGCCCCCTGCGCCATAACGAGGTGGGGCCTATGAAATTAGGTAATCGGGGTAAACAGTAAAGATGGCGTCGTCTGTATCTGCAGATGGGTATTTGGGTCTAAATGGAGCTATTTCCGAGTCTCAAACAAAAAAACTGACAGATCTACCGGCCGAGTTGCTCGAACACATCCTGTGTTTTCCTCTCCTCAGCCATGACGACATCTGCAACGCGTCATGCACCTGCAAGCGGCTCCGCGACGTATGTCATGGAAGGGGCAAGGTCTGGGGACACCAATACAGACTCAGGTAATGATTCCTGGGGCAATTTTGTGCATCTCTCTTATTTCTGTATATGATTGCCGTTACAATTCGGGATCTAGTTGGGGGGTGGGTGTACATGAATGCTCTTAATCCTTTGAAACCAACTCAGGGGGTTATGCGAGCTTCGGAAGAGCTGTCAGATATCTGTGCTGCTGATGCACCAAATTCATTACGTCAGGCCAAGGATGCAGATGGTATAAGGAGATTGCAAAAACTTACAACCAATGTAATTAAACGTTTTAATTGCATTATACGATCTAATTATTAGCATATATTAAGCTTTGTGACCTTGAATGTTGAACAGTATTAAAATGACTAAACAGAAAATTTGATTTTGGATTGCATACTGTCCATAAAATATCACTGTTATTATGTAACAATTGTTATAAGATTTTAACTTATCATTCAACAGATGGCCAAGATTGCAGAAATATTACCGTCACAATGAGTGCTGTGATTGGCTGAGGGAATACAGAACAAGACATACTGTTGGTTTACAAATCAGACTGACCGTTGAATCCATCTCCAAGAGATTCTTCACTGAGGTTGTAAGTAGCCTTATCTACAACCAAGGATAACACAACTACCATTCCTGTTCAAGCTTACTTCTAGGCATAATGCCCAGAAGTTATCCCAACTGCAACCCTCTAAAGTACACACACATGTGCATAATGAGCAAAGATGGGTGTGTATGACTTGTCACATTGAACTAACTCCAAGTTGTGTGACTCAGCCGTGCGTAGGCCAGGTGCTGGGGGATAGCTTTGCAGAGATCCAGTCACTGGGGGCACCTGAACACTTCTGTGAAGACGAACTGCTCTTCATCCTCAATTCAGACAAATGGTGAGGGCCTGTCTCTACACTACTGCAATATCTCAGCTGGAAACTATTAAAGTATATGCTGTCTGCACCTCCTCGTACACAAAACAATGACGTTCTACTCCTCTTTCTCAGGAAAAGCTTGACGTTGAAGTACTATGCAAAGAAAATACTCTACTTCCTGCGTCAGCAGAACATCCTGAGGAGTTTGAAGCTTTTTCTGGAGCAGTCGCCAGTGCAGCAATCAGCTCTGGAAGGTACTGGTATCAACTGTTACCAGTTTATACCATGCTGGATTTTGATCATGGTTTTCCATTTTGGGGGATTATACTTTGCATGTGGGTTGGTTGTGGTTCTAACTCTGGATGGGTGAGGGGGTGTAGTCAATGTCAGACGCAGATTTTTCATCAGACTTTATCTGTGTCTTTTGACCACAGTGACCTAAGCTTTTTGCTCATTTAAACACAAGGCTTGACCCTGAACGAAGTGAGGTTGCTGTAACCTAACTTTGCTTTGTATCTCTTTTCCTTTATGAGGTGCTGTGCTGGTGGACCAGTATTGCAATCCCTTGGCGGAAATCACCGTAGCCAGTATATCGGACCAACTGGAAGAGATCACAGACAAGGTTCAGAAGATGTTGAGGATTAAGAACCCGTCTCACCCTAGCCTCAGGGGGGCTCCTGGTAGGTTTCTTTTTTTTTTCTCCCAGCATGCATCTGAGCTGGTGTTAACTGGTCTTACACTTGCACTAAGAACACCACTACAAACACCTTCACGTCAAAACCACAACAGCAACAACAAAGAGATGGATGAGGGAATGGGTGGTTGTAGTCTGTTTGCGTACATAATGATGAATCAGTTTGCTTCTGTTGACTTTACTTAATGAATTTCCTTAACTATCACAGATGCAGGTGTCTGCTTTCACGTAGACGATCTGGAACTCCAGAGACAGGCTGTGTGTGTACTGAACTGTGTGTTATACGAGCAGCTTCAGTATAAGGGCAATGAGTTGGATTACTACAACCCCCTGAACTCTTACATCCACCAGGTACGGTCCTCACAGACGGCTTTCCTACACCATTTGAAACGATTCATTTGATTTGGGATGTTTTCATTTCCACAATTTGTACCATGCAGGTGATCCAACGCCATACAGGAATACCCATAAGCCTCTCTGTCCTTTACATGATGCTGGCGAGGAGGTTAGGGGTTCAGCTGGAGCCGGTCAACTTCCCCAATCACTTCCTGCTTCGATGGTGCCAAAAACCAAATGGGTAGGTTCTCCTTGCGTCTTTCAGACCGCATGTTTACTTGAGGCAACTTTGGCCTAATTTTGTACAGCAAAGGGTGTTGAGAAACAAATGAAAATGGGATCGATAGTTAATGAAAACCTCTATCAACAAATGTGAATTCATTGTGTTTCAGGGTGTCTCTGACTTTGCAGGGCGTTTCTGACTTTACAGGATGTTTCTGATTCAGCAGGGTGTCTCTGAATAAGCGGGGCTTTTTGGACTTTGCAGGGCGTTTCGGACTCTGACCTTAGACGCCTGCTCATAAGATGGTTGCACTTTTGACCCCCCCCCCCACAGGAGTGAAGACATCTATGACTTTGTCTACATCGATGCTTTTGGAAAAGGCAAGCAGCTGACTGCCAAGGAGTGCGAGTATCTCATTGGCCACCAGGTGACGGCAGACTACTACAGTGCTATCAGCACCGCAGAGGTTCTGCTACGGATGGTGGGAAACCTACTCAACATTGGGAAGAGAGGGTGAGCGCAGTCCTCTGCAATGTTGAAGGTGGTACTAGAGACATCGATGTGCCTTGTGAAAAGCATGTTTGGATGGTAATGGTTCGATGATGAGAACAGCATGGTTGATTTTAGTGAGTGATGCTAATTTTTGTTTCTGTCGTGCTTCAGTGTGGCATCGGTGTTCAAATAGTAATGACTTTCAGGGACAAATGCTTTTTTTGTTTGCATAAAAAGAGAGATCAGAAAATGGACAATAAGACTTGGATTAAGAGGAGACACTCAGAGATTGTAATAGCGACGATACCCCTTTAAATATGTTGATTTGCAGCGTGAGGCACACCTTGTCCACACCAATGCTTTGGCCAAACAGTGTATCTTAAAGGTCTATTCTGCCTAATCATGTACTTTACGGTTCCTTTTACAACAGGGAGGGCAATGAAAAATCCTACCAACTCTTGAGGGACTCTCTGGACCTATACCTCACAATCAACCCAGACAACGTCCAGTATTTACTGCTGCAGGCTCGCCTCTACTTCCACCTCGGCATTTGGCCAGAGAAGGTCAGATCAGTGACGGCACATCTGCACGCTTCATTTACTGTTGGTTTTCCTGATGTTTTTAAAGGTCAAGTGTCACGCTCACCAATTTTTTTATATCAGTTTTTCCCAACATTGTATGACTGTCACCACCTCTCAAATCCCATTTGCTTCAAACTACTGACCAATAGCAAAAAAGGAGTTTGCATTACCCTTGAAGGACCTGAAGGTATTGATCTGAAAGGTGGACCCCTGTCTCCAGGTGCTGGATATTCTGCAGCACATCCAAGCGCTGGACCCATCCCAGCACGGTGCGGTGGGCTACCTGGTGCAGCACACACTGGAACACATCCAGCACAAGAAGCAGCCGGTGCAGCCCGAGGTGAAGCGGCGCAGCGCTGCGGAGCACGTGGACGTCCGCTACGCCGCAGGCCTGGTCATGAAACACAAGAGGTGCGGGCGGCGGCATTGCTGCTACTTTTGGATTGTGAACCCAAGTGGGCTTTGATCAAGAAAGCTGTTGCTGGAACCTTTTTTTTTTCTACATGTAAATATCTTGTCTTTCACATGAAGAGCCCAAAGCGCACACACACACACACGATGTGTTTGTGTTAGTATCTTCCCTAACCCTTTATTATTTAACTGGCTGGTTAAATAAGGCCAATAAAGGGAGATTAGACCTCTTTTATTGGCCTTTGTTTGAGAGCCTCTGATGTGTTGACGACCACAGAGTCAATGTTCCAAAGCAGCCTCCCTTGTTAAGCTGGCGGAATAAAAACAACCATTCACAGCAGCCTCACTGAGATGCCTACAGACTAGTTCTTGTACTGCCCCCCTCTAACCAGCCTGCCCTCCTCCTTCCATCACCTCAGGTCGGGTTATAACTGTGTCATCTACGGCTGGGACCCAAAGTGCACTATGAGCCAGGAGTGGATCAGCACCATGCGGGTCAACCAGCTCAGCAGTGGAGCCGACCAGCCTTTCTACAACGTTCTGGTGCAGGACGGGACATGCCGCTATGCTGCACAGGGTAGGACACACGCACGCACGCATACATGCACGTAATTCTATTGCCCTAAGTCATCGGGTACACCACTAAATGGTAAAAAAAAAAAAGAGCCATTTATTTGAGTCATAATAAATAGCAGTAAACACATGTGAAGTATGATATTATTAAAGAAGCATTAATTTGTGAGTGAATGCTCTTTTTGGCAAAATGGAAGGTTAATATAATTTTTTTCCATCTCAGAGAACCTGGAGCCGCACGAGGACCCTTTAGAGATCGGGCACCCCGAGGTGGGCCGCTACTTCTCGGAGTTCTCCAACACCCACTACGTTGCCAACGAGGAGCTAGAGACGCGCTACCCGGAAGATATGTCCGAGACCTTGTGCACTGTCCGGCGGCTCTACCACAGACTGCTGCCCTCTAGCGGTGGGAACCAAAGCCAGGCGCAAGAGACGGCTGAGCCGGCGGAGCAGCAAGCAATGCCAATGTAGCTAGAGTCTTTAGTGACCCTGGTAACTACAATGGCCCTTCTTCCTCGTAGTATGCATTGATTGACGGCCATGCTCAACTCACCGTCCACAAAGCTGTCTCACACCGCTCAAAAGAATGACGTTGTTGCAAAAAGGATTTTTACCAGTCAGTATATGCCAGAGTGGATGATAACGCAAAAAAGCGATGGCATGTGTGTATGTGTAGTCTGTTACAGTATACGGTTTACGCTGTAAACATTTATACTGCAATGCAGAATATTACAGTTTGCCATTTGAGCGGTTTATGGGTAATTCATTGAAATGTTCGTCACCCCACCATGAGCAATGTCATTCACGTCCCCCCGTCCCCCGGCCCCGTCACCAACCCAGCACGATTCTAGAACCCCCCCCCCCCCCTTTTTTTTCCTATATCATTGACATTGACCGAAATACGAATATACTTATACGCAAAATGAAAAACAAATAGGCCCACTTCGCAAATGACCTTTAAATGTTTTGCATTTTGTCATCACGTCCCATGCACTTAAGCGTTTGCCCGTTTCATTTTAAATATTTTCTGTACATTTACAAGTTAAATATAATGAAGTGAGGGCTCATCGGGTCTTTCAGCTCTCCTTCAAAGAGAAGAGTATGATGGAAATTAAGTTAATGAGTGGCTTGGACAAAGAACAATTATGACAATTGAGGAGAATTGTGGTAATAAAATGTAAAATTTTGTTGTGTAGTTTCTGTTTTATTCAGATAGGTTGTACAGATATAGCCAACTGAGTGACCAATGGTGTAAATGCATGTCGAAACAAGAATGAGCCACGCAGAGTTAGCTGCTGTTATCGTGGATTACTTCCTTATGTCTTCACACCGCAGCAGGCTCGAGTGACTTGACAGTCAAGCCACCACGTAGGCCTACCAGAGAAAACTTTGCAGCGAATGAACAGTCGTGTCAGGTAGTGCGTGTGGCGGCAGTCCTCTGATCCGTCTCGACATGGGAGCGTCCCAGACCCGAACAGAGGACGTATTTCAGGAATTGTCAGACAAAACTGGATGTAAGTAACACATATCATTGTTTGATGGCGAGGATTAGCGGTGTGTTTTGCGTCTATAGGATATAATTAACCGGTCAAAGTTAAGACAAGTAGAACACAAATAAACAAATTATACACTTTCGTGAAAACACAACTTTACATTGCTAATTACAATTGTAAGGCATATTAGTCAAGATCAAGTTTTCCAAATATACGATTTGCAGTAGCGCTGTCCTGCTGGACCACAGCCTACTTGTAAAGTTTAGTGATTTTTTAATGCTGTGATAATAGACCAGGAAATCTTAAAAACGCAAAACAAGAAACAAGCTCATAGGGATTGCAATTTGATTTGAATTTAGATATAGAGATTTGCACTTTAGAGTTCTACTCAGAAATGCGGTTGACCGCTTATCTGGCAGGCTATTTACGACCAAGTCGTAGTTGATATGATTTTTATGGTGGTGTTAAGAATCCTCTTTGGCATTACATCAAAACCACTACAACTTTAGGGGAATGGATGAAACGGATGAAAAACAATGGAAGCTCATGAGGTTAACCAACGGCTATTTTAAAGCATTGTAGCGATAGTCCAAATCCAATTAATTCAGCATTTGCAAGCTGAGTCGACCTTGACCGATAAAACGATTGATTACCTGGGCTGTCATCGTTGGTCGACAGCGGCCGCGACCCCCCCCCGTCTGTATTTCATAGCCTGCACTAGTCCAACACACGTGCGTGTTGAAGAGCTGGCGCCAGGCTATAACTCATAGCTAAAAAACAGACCTTGTACTTCGCACTTGAATTGGCAACCACTTTAACACAGAGATGGAAAAAAAAAACTTGAGACGTAGTTGATCATTCCAAATAAACTGCAGGCCCTTATCTGTTTAGCAGGTTACCTATTTAGCGTTAGCGGATGTCCATTTACAATAACAATGGCAAGCCAGTCACATCACAATCATAGCACAGCGGTTCAGTTTGTTTTGTCATTAGGCTGATAGTATTGTTTGGCGGTTGCGTCTGACCTATTCCTCCAGCTAATGGTTTCAGGAAAACCATCAGCCTATCCTGCATGTGAATCATCACATTTACCTACTCATCCGAACGTTTCCTAGAAGGACCTTCTGTTGGTTATGTATCGCTCATGTTGTTTAACATCCCTGGTTTATGGTTATGGGGTCCGGTATTGTGTTAATGTGTTAATGAGTCTTTATGGGCCGATTTTAATGACATACTTTCATGTTGCAAGTTTCTTTAGAGCAAATCCGAATCCTCCATAAGAGATTCAGGCAACTGAGTGGAGATGAGGACACGATAAGGTGAGCTACAACAGCATTTGTATACACAATACATGTCCACTGTCAAACCACCATGCACAACAGTGTGTGTATGTGCACTAGTAACACATGTACATTACAGCGGCTGTGTTTTGTTACATATAATCAGGATAATAGTCTGCCACTGTATGGATAATAGCAGAGATAATTTGACAATCTGCCTTCACCACCCACACAAGCTCCTATACTCTGATCGGGTCATACGGAGGGACAGAAGCATATAAATATAGAAGCATCTACAACCTGTACACATACACACATGGCCAGACAAACCAAGCACATGCATGCACACACAAATTAATCAGTCATCGTTTGCATAATAGCACACATTCCCTCCCTGTATATGTAAAAGTAGTGTGCAACAGTCCACCACGCCAGGACAATAGACACACACGCTAATCCACTGATTACCCAGCACTTTATTTAACTACGTGTTGTTCACATGACGTAAAACCTCAACCAAATGCGGGGCCGATTATCCGCAGCAGGAGTCATTCACACATATTATTAAAATGTGTGCTGAGAAAAACAAGGAAAGGGAATAACCCAACACACACGTCTAACAATCCACCAAAATGACGAATACTAACATCGTTTGAGGCATACACTATTTCTCATTCCTATGAAACCAATGTTTTTGACTGTTGGTTTCACTTCTATGTTTTGCTTTGCAGTAAAGAAAACCTGGAGAAAATCCAGGCACTTGACAAAAACCCCATCAGAAACCAGATCATAGAGGCCTTCTTCGACAAACGGTGAGGGCGGTCCAGCTGTCAACGCTCCTAAATACATTCAATCCTTAACATATATATATATAATGGTATATGTTCAATGTACGTCAAATATGATGGGTTGCACATACGCTTAAATACGCTTAAACAACTAACGTGCTATGTCGAGTGGACCAGATAGGTAATGGTATATGTGTTATATCAAACAAATCATAACATATCACATGATGGCACCCATGCCCTCCGTCCCATCCCTGGAAGGAGGGGTCCCCCACACTGCGTTCCTTCTCAAGATTTCTTTCTTGTTAATTAAGGTATGGGGGGTGTCATATACTGTATATATATGACCTGTTAGGTTTTTGGAGATTATCATTGGGATTAAGGGCTATACGGATACTAATTTTGATAAAATCTTGTGCATCCTAAACCAACGTACAAACCTGAAGTTCTCTTACTGACCCAGGAACCAGAATGACGGCGAGGTGGGCAGCTCCAGGGAGATCGGCTTCCAACAGTTTGTGAAGGTCATGTGTCACTTTAAACCCCCTACCCTGAAGATGACCACCGAGGACAAGGAGGCCATGAGGAGAGAGAAGCTTCGCTGTGAGAATGCTCGGTTTCATTTCTAATGTAAACAGAGTTGTAGTAGTAGTAGTATCCATAAACGTATGATCGGAATTGTTTCAAATGACCGCAACACATCACATGAAGATAACACAAACAACTACAACAGGGATGAATTTCTGACTGAGCCGAAAACATTAGCTGGGGTTATAAACTAGAAGTTGCATTCCTAACAAAGGCCAAAAGCATCAATATGCTGGGTTAATCAAGACACTACAATAATAATAAAAAGGTAGTAGAAACCATCCTTAGAAGTGATATTTCTTTGTTCTGGAACATACTGGAAGATTGTGTATTTCCAAATGAATCTTTCGACATCGCCGCATCCCATGTTGCATCAACACTTCTTCATAAGGGGACATTTAACTCAATAAATGACACCATTAGTACTGCTCAGACAATTCTTTGATGAAAGTAACCTGTGTTGTGTGCCCTCCTCTCAGTCCTGTTCAACATGCATGATACAGACAACGATGGAACAATCACATTGGACGAATACAGAAAGGTGAGGGCAGCTTTGATGAACAGTAAGCAAGGGTTTAGGAGTTTGAGAAAATATGTAAAAGGAAGCAGTGTTTTTCACGCTGTTGTGTTTGAATGTTTTCATGTGGGAGGGTTTCAATCATTCGATCTCAAGTGCCATAAAACAAGTTTTAGCTGCCATCTTGATACTTCTCAGCCTCTAGTAAAATCTTCCTGTAAACTGAAACCAGTTGTGGTAATGAGCACCTGTACAGTTTGGGTCCACAATCCCTGTGTGAATTTGGGACTGTTGAAGTGAGAAGATTGTTAGACAAACAAAAATATCTATAATAGTTGTGGGAGAAAAATCACATACACCATGTGGTTTGCCCCAGGATGACCTGCAGTGTTAACCACCTGGCATACATTTTGCATGCGTTTGCATGACTAGACTCCATTGTAATGGTTTAACCTCCTCACAGACCTGAAAGACTATCGCCAAAACTGTGACTCTACTGCTTTCTATTACTTCTACTAGAAGTTATATTAGGAGTAGTACTGGTGGTAATAGAATTACAAGTACTGCTAAAAGTTGCAGTGCTGCTTTTACTTGGAGTTGTGTTTCTAATACTTGAATCAACGTTTATAAGTATTTTACTTTGGAAGTACTACTTCTACCAAACATTTGATTTAAGTTATGTGTGATTTTATCTTCAACTTCGACTAGTATTTTAAGTGTCTGTAGTTGTAATTGACTTCTGTAGTACTGTGAGTAGGCTACTACTAAAATAACTAGTAGTACCAAAGGTAATAACACTACTATTACTGTCAAGTATTGCTAGTACTAATTGTACTTCTAGTAGTACAATCAAAAAGGCCAAACATTTTGCTGTACATTGTCAAGCATAACGTTGTACGTAACGTGACGACTACAATAATGGCTTGATTGGCACTCGTCAGGAACCCCTTACCCTCTGACATCTTTGTACGGTCGTGTCCCTGCTCCAGGTGGTGGAAGAACTACTCTCCAAGAGTGGGGCCATTGGGCTGGAGGCCGCCAAGGCCATCGCCGACGCTGCCATGCTGGAGGTGGCGAGCATCAACGTGCCTCACATGGTAAGATAAGTATAGCCTAATGTTACGATAGAACGTCTTCGGATTTATGGTCCCAATTCTCCAGACTTAAATTTGCTCGAGGTTGAGTGTAATCTCTTCTTTTCCTTTCAGGAACCCCATGAGTTTTATGAAGGAATTACTTTTGAGCATTTTGAACAGGTGAGCCCCATTTTCCGGGAGAAATTAATGCGGTCAATATCTGGAATGTTTTTTATGAATATGTACATCTTTGTTTTACATCAATATAGTCAGTTGCGTGACATCTTGTTATCCTCCAACAGATTCTGAAAGGTCTTGAGATGGAGTCCCGGATGAACATTCGCTTCCTCGATGTGGACACCTCAACGATGCATTGTGGTAAATCACAGTGAATCACCAACTCAACCCTGTGAAGTCTTGCGTTACCTTCTTGTCGGACTCAGTTTTCGTCTTATCTAATTAATTATGCATTTAAGGAAGACTTCATTTCAATCATTTTTCAAGTGCAGAATATTTTTTGATACTGACCTTCACGTTTGGTACTCTCTATTTGACCCCTCACTTTAACTGTCCCTATGCTATTCATCAATGTGACTGATCTTTGGGGCTGCAGTTGACTCATTAGGTCACTCCTATATGCTACACCCAGGGTGGGTCAAGGTCGTAGGTCATCTATGTCTAACTTGCGTGAGACGGGAGACAAATACTGTTGCATCCAGGACTCGCGAATATTAACATGACATAGATATCCTCTGGATTTCATGTCACCTACCAAAAGTATTTAGACATGTAGATCTTTCTACATGGACATCTATGAATGCATTAAAGCAAATAGACACTACCAAAAATGATACACTATACTGTAAATTACTGAGATTTTTAATACTTTTGCACTAAATGATGCACCAATGACCTAATGAATTAATAATAAAAATAATAAACTGCATTGAATGTGTGTTGTTTAAAAACAAGATGTAATTTTTGTTAGAGCCACATTTATTGTACCCAAGTGTGGTGATTTAATATCCAGCTCATCAATCTTTTTAAAATCCCAGTTCAACAACACAGTTGTGATGAACTGCTGTTAAATTACAAAATGATGTACAAAATCCTCCTGAAACCTAAATTGTACTTTATAGATTAAAGTTACATGGTTAAAAATACATTGCAGGTTTTAAAATAAAAAAAAGGAATAAAGTACATAAAATCAATAGAAAGATAGAAAGCAGACTAGTAGGCGGGGTACGCGCCCCGCAGCGTGTCGTAGGGCACGGCCAGGCCGATGTTGTAGTTGTAGCCGTGGGACTCTGCGTAGTTGGACCTGCAGATGGGCAGGATGTGGTCCTGGGCGGTGGCGTCCTCCGAGAAGTCGTAGCGGCTGATCACTCCCCTGTGTCTGGGGACGATGAGTAAAGCACTGTTCATGCATACTGGCTTTGATGAGAGGAAAGCGATGGCGACGCTAACCCCAGGGTGTCTGGGTCTGGGGATATAGCACACAGATCACTTGTTTCACATTGAGATCGGTCCGTAACATGACAGCGTCACAACGATGGGTCTCTGGGGAAGGAAGTGAGTACTTTTAGCATCACATTTTTTTTGGAAAGGATCTTAATCAATGTAAAAAAAATAAAATAATGTTTTGATAAAATATATTTCAGGGTAGCCACAGGGTTAAGAATGCAAAAATAAAACAATAAAGCAAAGGAATTAAAAGAGCATGGACGGATCACTAAGGAACATTGGTCACACTAGTCGTTTGTACAACGTCTGTATCAACCGTATCATTAGCAGGGATGACCCTTCCAGCCAGGTCTAGAGCTCCTATCCACAAGAGCACACGTGTGTGATGACTACTTAGAGCCAGCGGTCCACCTGCTGAGGGTTGAGTGATGACTTCTGTAAGCCAGCGGCTGACCTGCTGGAGGTTGAGTGATGTCTACTGTGAGCCAGCGGTCGACCTGCTGAAGGGCTAGTGATGGAAGACTAGTGCTGAGGGGTGAGGGAGGGGGTCAGACAGACAGGTAGGAGATGAGGGTGAGGGAGGGGGTCAGACAGACAGTGAGGCGGTGGGGGTGAGGGAGGGGGTCAGACAGACAGTGAGGCGGTGGGGGTGAGGGAGGGGGTCAGACAGACAGGTAGGGGGTGAGGGAGGGGGTCAGACAGACAGTGAGGCGGTGGGGGTGAGGGAGGGGGTCAGACAGACAGGTAGGCAATGAGGGCGAGGGAGGGGGTCAGACTAACTGTGACGCGGCGGTACCTGCGGTGAGCCGTGAGGTCGTCGTCGGTGATGCAGGCCCCACGGGGGGTCTTCTCGTCCGGGATGTTGGCCGTCACCAACATGCTGCCTTGGAAACGCACGTGCCTAACAGGATGCCTGGAGTTGACAGATAGTTGATATTTAAATATATATGAATGCATATTTTATCGTTTAAAATAGCTGAATTTGGGCAGGTCGTAGAAATCCATGTTTGTATACTACTCATTTCTTCTGTTCATTTAAAATAAAAATAGTTTTATAAATAGTAACTTTTTATTCATTAAATCAGAATAAAATGAGAAGAATTCCCCTGCACTAGGAGACATCCAGAATGTCGTTATTTAAAAATAAATCAAGAGCATTCCAAGCGTGGCTGTTAATGTTGAGCAGTAAATACTCTCCACACAAACAAGGGGAGGAGCCCAGGGAACGGTGAGGCCACCTGTTGTGCATCTCCCACAGCTTGGCTCCGGCCCTCGAGTCCCACACGCAGACCAGTCCCTCGTCTCCCCCGCTCACGATCTTCCAGTCGTCCGCCTGCACCGCCGTGACACCCAGGTGGTGGGCGTACAGCGAGACCACCGACGACCCGCTGCGCAGGTCAAAGAGCCTCACCCTGGGGCCCGGAGAGAAACCCAGGACATCAAGACCAGTGTTTCAAGATTGGGCCAGATTTCCACAATTTTGCAATGTTGCCAGATTGGGCGGGAAATCTGGCAACGCTGATCAAATAAAACAATCATAACAATATATGAACTGTAAAATGGCTCAGTTAAATGAGGTGATGTTACTGGATGATCCAGCAAATGCACAATGTAGATGAAATGATAAGCGCATAAATGGCCAAAGCTGATTTGCTGAATGGTCAGTGAGCTTTTCTGGGCAGGACATATTGATATGTAGACATAAGATAGTAAGGCGATGCTCATCTGGAGCACATTCCCGAGGAGCGAGGACAATGCGGTACGTGGTCCAGCATCCCTCGAGATCGGGCGTCCTGGCCGCGGAGGTGGGCGGTCCCGCTCCGACGGCCCGCCGTGGTGAATGGGCCAATTCATTCTCAAACACAAGGGAACAATTCACACTTTCAAAGGAAAGCAGTATCACAAGCGCTGTGCTTTATGGAGCCGAGAAAGACAATCTAAATGGACAAAGAAATAGAGGTGTAACAGGGGGAGTGGCTGTGTCTTCAACTCACAGTGGTGTTTCTGTCACTATAAAATTATATTGAATTAATATTATACTGTTCCAACACTGAATTTGTATTTGTCTGGAACCCTCTGGAATAGTCCTTAGTAGAGCTCAGTACCTCATGCATGTCCATACGTAATGTGACATGCTTAATCTAAAAATTGTTGTGTTGTTGTCTCTAGTCGCAGTAATTGAAGTGAATGTTTTGATGTGATTCACCAAACCACAACCGCAGGCTAGGCCGGTCAGGACACATGGATGGAGGATAGCGACAGGAAACTGCACTCGGAATGTCATACTTAACCTGTATTTCACTACCTGTTAATACCCCTCTAATGTCTAAATGTATTTCTCTTCCGTCCTGGCAGAAGCACTAACCAGGTTTAGCCCAAACTGGGCAATGAGCGCTAAGGAAAAATGCCACTAACCCGCTGCATACCCCGCCAAACACATTGGTATAATCAGATCAGTGGGTCCAGTTTGTGGGAGCGTTTGTGGGAAGAGACAGGAGCCCAGGGGAGCTGGAGAGCCATCTGTTCTGATCACAGATTTATTGGGTCTCCGAGCAACCAGGGGGGGGGGGGGGGATTCAGCATCCACATGCTGAATCCTTCCAACAGGTTTATAACAGTGATGTCATTCTTTTTAAGCAATTAAGGAAACTTCATTTCTAGCTTCCAGATATTTTAAATGACCCAGTGTGACGCATGCCGCTCATCTTGGCCCGCTGAGACGCGCTGTGATGCATCAGGAGGGCGGAGCTTGGTCCAAATGTATTTGCCGTTATTGGCAGGGAGCTGTAGCCATTAATCGAATGCTGGATGACTCTTCTGTGGTCTGGCCTCTCTCGATTAATCAGCAAGCTCATGCCTCGCCGCCAGGTAAACCATTTGGAATTATTATTAGACAAACAAAGTGGAACCAATGCCATAATCACCTCAAATAGTAATATGATCTTCATCCAATTTTATTTAGCTTGTTTTTTTTAATCATTAAGTAATTCCGGCCCACGTGACACCAACAAGCTAAAAGTTATTTTAAAAGTTCTAACATAGAAAACGGCCAAACTACTTTTTCTTAATATAGACTAAAATGGCTGTGAAACATGGCATATGACATGTAACCAGATGGGGTGTTTCATTCCCGGTTCCTTCTCCATTATTCAATAAAGATCAAGGGACAAAGGGCTAAGGCAAGGTCTTTGCGATCCTCTCTCTCCTTTCAATCTTTCATGTCTGGTTACATATTGCCCGCTATAGTCGGGCACGTCTCCAGACAGCCCCCATCAGGACCCCGTAAGGCTGTGTCTTGTATTCCGCCAGTGGGACACAGGGAAGGAAGGGAGGAAAAGGAAGGCATGCATAAGAGTAGGGCTGAACGATCTATCGTTTTCGACCGAAAATCGCGATCTCAAGCATAACGATTTTGGGATCGTCAAAGCTGCGTTTTTTTTTTTGTTGTTTTTTTACAAAAGTGCAATTATTTTGATGCTGATGAGCCATTGAAGCAAGTTTACTTAAGAAAGAGGGCTCCCTTTTTATTTGACTTTTTTGGTTGTTGTTTCTTAGGTACTTGAATAAACAGTCTTGCATTTGAAATCTGTTGCCAGCAGTTTTCATTATTGCATTACATTAATGGAATTCATTGATTATATTAATTTATACTGAAACTTGATTTAAAGAAAATAAATCGTGGTTGAAATCGAAACCGCAATCTCTACCAGAAAAATCGCAATTTCAATTTTTTCTTAAAATCGTTCAGCCCTACATAAGAGGTTGGCCTCGAGCCACCCCCACGGAGTCCAGGCTGACTTCACTTCATCCAGCCTCCGTTCCAAACGCCCCATCGCCCAGCCTGCTGCTACCTCTCGCGGCACCACTACCGCCATGTCTCCGAGGGGAACAAAGACCCGCACATAAAAGGCCCGTCTTCTGATCCACCAACATGCAACGGCTTGGGCCTCTCTGAGGACTCCTTTATAGATCAGAATCCACTAAATAAATACAATGGATGATAACTTCTAAAATAAAAACAATTCTGCGTTGTCCGGGGGACCGGACCCAAGCCGGGCAGCATGCCCCACCAAAGCCTCTTTGTACGGTTAGCAGTAATAATAAGATGAATCCGGGCTCTGCCCTTCACTCCGAGCCAGCTACTTAACAGCTCGCTGGACGCTGCAGCTCTTCAGCGCCAGCCGTAGTCCGGACGCCAGGGTGCTGCTGCGGTGCCAGATCACGCAGCGTGCGCAGCCCATTACTGAGGCGACCCGCCGAAAAGAAAGGCTCTTTTATTGGTCTTGTTTGTCTCATTCCAAGAGCCAGGGTGGGTGTGTGTGTGTCTGTGTGTGAGGGTGTAAACCCATGCATCTACTTGACTATTATTTGTCAGGAAGGCTGACTCTCTCTCCCTCCCTCTTACACACACACACACACACACACACACACACACACACACACACACACGGAACTCTGTTAGCAAACATCTGACGTTATTCTTCTACCATCTGCAAGCTGCTGTCTACCTTACAACTTTCCACAATAGTAAGAGCGCTGCTCTTCAAGGTGTGTGAGCGGAGGGGAGGCGGCGAGGGAGAAAGGGGATAGACTCCGAAGTGTGAGTTCTGACTAGATTCAGCGTCTGGCTTGTCTCTCGTGGGCCCACCCTCCAGAACATCTGCTCCCCCCCCCTGCTGTGAGGGGGGGGCCCCTAGCCGCTCTCTCCGCTCCAGTCGTTGCGTGTTTGGAGGAAGGTTGTTTAACAAGCCTGTTTTAAAGTGAGGTTCCTGGCCAGCTTCCCGCCGTAGCTTCCACTGGCACAACGGTGAGGTGTGAAGTATGTGTATGTGTGTTCCTGTTTGTGTGTTTTGTGGTCAATGCCAGCGTGCCAAACAACACGCTTATGTGTATCCTGTGCAGTCATTAAGGACGAAACTTTCGTGTTTGTGCGTCCGTTTCCACAACTGTGTGTGAAATGTGTTCATTACCCAGTGTAATTAGGAATTGTAGCATAGAGTGAGTGAGTGTGTGTGTTTTAATATCAATTAGTATTTGTTGTCCTAAAGCAGTGTGCCTTTATGTGTGTACTCACTTTTATGTGTGTGCTTGTGTGCTCAAGTTAGTTAAGTTAGTGAATTAATAAATTAGTGAATATGTATGTGCGTGTGTGCTTGAGTGTATGGTTAAATAAGTGAGTGAGTGAGTGAATGAATGAAAGAGAGTGCATATGTATGTACCTGTGTGTGTATGTGTGTTTAAATGAGTGAGTGAGTGATCGAATAAGTGTGTGCGTGTGTGTTTAAATAAGTAAGGGAGTGAATGAATGAGTGAGTGAGTGAATGTATATGTATGTGTGTGTGTTTAAATATGTGAGTGAGTGAGTGAATGAATGAGTGATTGTTATGTATGTGCCTGTGTGTGCATGTGTGTTTAAATGAGTGAGTGAGTGTATATATATTGTGCGTACGTACATGCATGCCTGCATGTGTTACCTCCTGTCTTTGTTTCCACATGCCAGCAGGTGGGGGTGGCTCAGATGGATGCAGGTAAAGTCCCCTTCAGAGGTGCCCACCCGTACAACTGACTGCCTGGTCTCCAAGCTGTACACCTGGATCTACACACACACACACAAACACACACAAAGTCAATTGTCACACAATCTTCAGGATACAGCACGAAACAACTGTCCAACTGAGTAAAACATGCAAATATTTAAACAAAACATAACGAAATATAAAAAAACAGACTTCCAGACCACCTATTATATTCGTTGAAAAAATCGGCTTAGCTCAGGAGGTAGAGCGGGTTGACGTGTAACTGGAAGGTTGCGAGTTCAATCCCCAGCTCCTCCTAGCGGAGTGTCGTGTTGTCCCTGAGCAATACACCTTACCCTAACTGCCCCCCACGAGCTGGCTGTCGCCCTGCATGGCTTTGGGAGAAAATGTCTACTAAATGTCCATCGGTGGAAGGATTGAACCATTACACACTCCTCCACTTGTCCATTAAACTGGATTAACGGTAACGATACGCTGCAGTTGCCACAGCCCTGACAACACATAGATGAACGGACAACAGTGATTACTGCTGTAGGAGCACGGGGCCTTTAAGATACGCCTGAGACAAATGGTGGTCCAAAACAATTTAGAAAAGCGATGCACACCACCAGTCTAAGTTTAATAGCTCTGGAAAATGTTTTATTTTTTTCACAATGATTCCATCTAGAATTGGCTTCACCGGTCATCAGTGTTTAAGTATTATGCTTAACGAGTCTGGACAAATAAGGTGGGAGGCGGAGAGGACCTGCTCTGAATAATGAAATAACGAAGAAAAAAAAAATGGTTAGGAGGTGTGCGTTTGCTTATTTGTGTATGTAGTAGAGGACAAAACGAAGAAGAGACGAAGGGAGGAAGGGAAAGGAAACAGCTGAAAGTTAAGACAACTGAACGAGTGAGCAACAAAAGGCAGACGTCGGAAGGAGAAAATGATAGATAGAAGTGGGGGATGAGAGACACAGCGAGTTGGTGAGATAAGCAAAATGAAGGCTTAAAAAGGGATGAAGGCACTAAGGGATAAAAGTCAAGCGGACATGGAGGGGAAGTGAGGCAGGCGCTGCAGGCCACCGAGGTAGACGGTGATGATGTCATCCCCCTCTCTCCCTCCCTCTGCGAGACAACGACTACATTTAGCATTGCTCCAGGACCAAGCCAATTCAAAAGATAGGCACTTTGCAGACACTTGGCTTGCAGAAGGGACTCAAACTTTTGTGAGCAACCCATCAAGCGAGATCCAAATTTTTAAGAGGAGCGCCTACGAATGCAGATGCTGCAGAACTCTAACTGTCATTTATGTTTGGGTGCTCTTGGAACCAATGCTCCGAATTCCATCATTCAGTGAATAAAGACGTGGACCCTATCCCTGAAATGCCAATGCTGATTTCAGCCCAGGGGGGTTGAGTGGTTCCATCACAGTCGGTCTCACTCCAGCAGTGCAGGCGAAGGTTGCCATGTTGTTCAGGGGCCTTTCAGCTCAAGAACATGGCCCAAGATGTGCTGCTTTGCAGCCCAACTGACTGCCCGGCAGCCAAACGCTGGGGGGATGCCCAGCCACACTGGCATGGAGAGGACTCACTCTGCTCTCCGTGCACGTGTACACACGCAGACACACGCAGACACACGCACCATACCAACATACACACCACACAAACCACACACACACACATGAACAAAGCCGCAGGTGGATTGATGGTTAAAAACAAACCGCTTTGAAATTCTAAGTTGAAAAGCACTGGAATTCTGGAACTGGAAATCTAATTTTCATATCAAATTTTTTCAAAAACTGTGAGAAAGTATAAGGCTCCCTAATGGCAATGGGATTTAAAAGTTTGAAAATCCTACCCGAGCCAGAGTCTCACTGAAAAGGAGCCACATGACTGACTCCATTATGAGAGCGATAGTGAGACACGACATCGTTAGACGCCACCACTATAGAGCTGTTACAGCTTTTAATGAAGCATATGTTTTCCCATTTAAAAAAAAAAGCACAAAACTAATTTGGCATCCCAGGCAACTGCTGGCAATGCATGCTTCCTCTTCACAGTAACCAGAGTGACAGACTTGTGAAGCTGATTACCGTTTTTCAAAGAAAGAAAATGATTTAATTAGCCAAAAGAGGAATACTAATCATGAATTGGCATAATTTAAGGTTTGGAAAAGTTACCAACTTAAAAGTTTGTTTGGTATTTCCACACTAGCCAGCGTACAAATATAAGATGAAGGAGGTGGAAGACACAGGTACGTAATTCAAATCTGAATTTAAAATTCTTATTGTCGTGAACATTTTACATTCTTATTAAAAACAAAAATATATGTTTTGTCTTTTTTTTTTTAAACAATACTACCTAACTGTACACAACGCAGTCATGAATGATAAAAGGTAGGCAAAAAAAATTAATAAAAAACATCTAGAGATAATTTGTCCTCATAAAGAAGTATCAGATAATGTCTAATTCCAGTACAAGTAAACTATACATTTTTGAGGGATCTCATAAAGAAGTATCAGATAATATCTAGTTCCAGTAAAAGTAAACTACATTTGAGGGATCGCTTGTCAACCACAATATCCTCAGAGAGAATATTCATTATACTGGGGAAGCTGCTCCTCTCTCAACAGTCCACCGTGTGGTGCTTTAGTGCCACCAAACACCAGCGATGGCTCAGGGCCACCCATGCCACTCCGCAATGGCAAGATGTCAGTGGAGCGGAGCCCACATCCTCAAAGCAACACAAAGAAAACGTGGAAGAGATGCAAAAAGCACTTTGGTTCGTCCATATCTCTTCCTCAACAAAATATTTTAAAAGGGAAGTAATTGTTGAATGGGATTCACTTTTGAAGTAGAGTGACAAAGCTTTTGTTCTCAATACAGCACTTAGAAAAAATAAATGAAATAGCACACACACAAACACACACACAGCCTTGGCCCTCAGGTAAATGTATCCCGACTGAACCGTTTGTCTATTGGGTATTTGTACACTCTAGATAAAGTTATGAAGCTTCAATTAGGGTGCTTGGGGTGGTTAGAAACACAACACAATTAGACGCAAACAGAGGCCATGGTGGATGAACATAGTCAGTTTTAAAGCTAGAGTAATGAGGGACCGAGCCCGGAGGGATGACTGACGGCTTCAGCAAGCTCTGCTGTGGAATATCCCCAACAGATAGCCTGTATCTATTCCTTGTGGGGCCAGACACTGGAGGACTGAGCGGTACAGAGTGTAACGGGGGCTATTTAAACACACAATACAGATTTAGCTGAGGAGTAGAACATCAAACAAATGCTTAAGTGCCTAGCTAGAACCATCAAACAATTTGCCAAATCAAAACGATGCAAAAAAAGACACACACGTCAGTTCAAACGTCTATGGATAAATATTGAGTTACTTTTCTAACTATACAACACAATTATATAACAATATTTGTGAGAATATGATCACATAATTTAACAAAATGGACATAATGCTAATGATGTCCTTTTTTATTCAATAATGAATATTCACAGTATTGAATTAAATGAATCGATTCCACCAATAATCTGTCCACAACAGCTGTGTCAATAATGTTATTCAATACAACACCCTTTTAAAGATCTCTTCTTTCTTTTCTCCTCAACACCTTACAAGCTACATACATTGTCCGCTACACATTTGGGCTACATCCTCAACACGTTAACACATTATAGGCTTCACAAACAACCTTAACGACAGTTCAGGCAGGTAACCTTCAGGCCTTTGTCTCAACATTCAAAAGAGGAGTGCTGGATCAGACACTGATTAAGTTAGTGAATTCCATTACCATTCAATGATAATGGAAATGTTCTCGTCCAAAAGCAACACATTTGGCTTCTTCCACCTGAGCCACTGCATGCCTCCCGCCACGCACCAAGAGAACAAAGGAGGCCTTGAAAACAAGCCACCAATCCCATTAGCGGACAAAGACCCCAGACCTTCACTGTGGAAACCGTTTGGGTCCAGAAGACTGGGGAGTGCGCACAGGTTGTCAATTAACATTGCCAATTAACATTGGTGGTCAATTAACAGTGCCAGTCTAATTCATGACATCAACACATTTGAACATAACACATCATGTCTAATGAATCACATCAGTGATCAGTATTTACTACATAGTGGAAAAGGCACTTATTATAATTATATTTATAATGCTGGCAAACAAACAAGATAAAAGTGGGAATTACATGTCAGACGGGTGCCTGATGCACCTTTTATACTCGCTAGATTATCAGTAAACAGATTTTTCTCCCACAGACTCTGGACATAGTCAACAAACACAGTTGACTATAAATGAATACGCAACATCGTTATGGGAACTGTTATGAGCCATATATGTGGATTGGTTGTCATTTGAAAGTCAACTTATCATCATTTTGAAAGATGAATGGTTTATGTCAACAAGTAAATCAACAAGCAACATCATCCAACTCTCCGAACAATCTATCGTTTCTTAGTCCTGAAGTAAATGCATATTTTAGTTTCAGGGAAATAAAATAAGAATCGACAAGACAAGTATTCACATCACTGACAGAGCATGGTGACTCTAATTTACAATTAGTATTTTGCGGAGGAGTTTATCCAAAGCGACATAAAGTGAATTTAGATACATGGCATTAAGGAGCAGGTAGGGTTTAAAGAGTTCAGAGACATGTCATTAAGGAGCAGGTAGGGGTTAGCGAGTACCCCGACAGGTGATTATGGAGCAGATATGGGGGAACAGGTACACTGTGGAAATTTGGGATCAGTACCTTATGGCTAACACAGTACCTCAAGGCTAACCACGACACTATCCCTCAGGTCATCAGAATAAATCCACTACCCGCAGCCCTAACCATGAGTACGTTCCAGGGAGAACCAATCCTTGCACCACTAGTAGGTTGGTTTGCATCAGAAGACGCCCTCTACGGGTTACCTCTGATTGGCTGCTATGTTTACCCCTTTAAGATGTTGTTTCCTCAGAACCTCAGACCCACCTTGTTGCCTCCGTCATGCATGCCCCAGCCGCTGCTCTTCACCCCCAGGGCCAGCTGGGAGGAGGAGGCCGCCAGGCAGGTGACGGGGTGGCCGTAGACCGAGTGCAGGACGTGGGGTTCCACCGCCTCGCGGGGATCCAGCAGGTACACAGAGTCCCCGGCCACTGCCGCCGCCAGTGGACGCCCTGGGGGCCGGTCTGGCACCAGGAGCAGGCTGTCCACCTGCAGAATGGGAGCCACAAAGTGACACACAGACTTTACCCTTCTCACACAGGGTGATGATAATCATGGGGTGCAGTCGGTTCCTCGTCACGGGAGACAGGAGCCTTTAACTCGTTGTGATCGTTCTGATGAAGAAGAGTGAATGAGCAACCAGATGATAACCTAAAGTCACTAGCTGAGGGGAGTACACAGAACAGTGTGCAGAGTTGATTTGGTGGTAGTGGGAGAATACACTTTTATCCTAAGAGACTTACAAGTGAGGCTGAGAACACTAGAAAGCATAATTTCAATTTTCTTGTAATGGTGCAACTGCATACCCGTTGCTCAGGGCTTGAAATCGATGACCAAAGTGAGACTTTTAGATTAATTCGTTTTTGTCCTGGACCCACCCATCCACACACATTAAACTTAAAAAACGTATATAAATGCAATGATTTATTGTCATCATCCGAATCAGGTAATTCAACCAGTGACAGTGGACACCCATAACAACTCCTCCTTCTCCAAGCATTGGGAGGCTGGTTTAGGGGAGGCTACGGGAGCCGGGAGGTGAAAGGTACCACTCACAGGCTGGGGCAGCTGGGAGCTGCAGCCGGTCCTCCAATAGCCGTGGTCGTCACAGTGATCCAGGCGGACCCGTCGCCCGGAGGCGGAGGCCAGCGTAGAGCTGTCAGTGCTCAGCGTCAGTGCCTGGAGCCCGCCTCCGGCGCTCTGGTAGTGATGGATGGGCTGCCCACCCGTCTGTGTGCTCCAGACGTCAACACAGCCTGCAGCCGGAAGGTAAAACGCATAATCAACATATTGAACACAGGATGTGACTGAACAACTCAGTCATATCAACCACAGGCCACAACCTCCTCCACAGGGGATGTGAGGCAGAATCTGATACGCCACGTTCATCGTCATCGTAATAGGTGTGTGCTTGTGTGTGTGTGTGTGTGTGTGTGTGTACATGCCGACACACACACGCTGCTCACCATCTTGGTAGGCCGCAGCAGCCAGCGTGCTGCTGACCTGGACGTGGGTGACCTGGGGTCTGGGTTCCGTGTTGGCGGAGAGGCTGTTGGCCTTCAGGTAGGAGGCTGACGCGTCCCAGTGCAGCGTGTCCCACAGCCTCACGTCTCCAGAGGTGTACCTGGAGCCCAGACACACAGGGGACAAGTAAGTCCATGGTTAAATAAATCCACTATTGACACTGCTGCAGGACAATGTAACCTCTCCCCTCCAAGGTCTCTTCTTCTCCAAAGATTGTTGTGGTTTGTGGTTGTATTTGCTTCGCTGTATGTTTTATTTGTTTGCGTTTGATTGTATGATGCTGTCTGGGCCATTTTTGTCTTGTAAAGTGTCAATGAGACTAACCTGTGACATCAGGAGTATTCACCACAACCAACTGAAACAATGCGTGGTCCAATGGTGGTTATAAACCTCTTTTGTGAGTGAGTTTTAGGGGAAAACCAACTCATCCACTAGCAGTGTGTAGCATCCACCCAGGGGATGCCCACTCACTACCCTCCTCGCGCTCACTACCCTCCTCGCGCTCACTACCCTCCTCGCGCTCACTACCCTCCTCGCGCTCACTACCCTCCTCGCGCTCACTACCCTCCTCGCGCTCACTACCCTCCTCGCGCTCACTACCCTCCTCACGCTCACTATCCTCCTCACGCTCACTATCCTCCTCACCTCTCCCACAGTGGAGAGGTGAGGAGTAAAACAACACACCTAGAGACCAGGGGTTGATGAGGCCACGCTGTTGGGGATTTGGCTAGGACCCCAGGGTTAGGACCACTGCCATGAGTGCCATGAGACCTTTAGGGACCACCAACACTGTGCACAGTAAATAAGTAAAACCAAGCTATGCAGAATGTTGTCTTGTCCTCTTAGTGCAGGACAATTCATTATTTGGGGGATTGATCATACCGATATTGGATACCAGAAATGTGACTTGATTGTCAGCTGCTTACCTAGACCGGTTGGAAGGAAGCTTTGTATGTTACCATATATAGTCAGTGAGAGAGAGACAGAGAGACAATGAGAGAGAGAGAGAGAGAATAATGATCTCATCGCCCAAACCCACCACCACCACCAGCACCTTAATCTCCTGGGAGTGTGTCTACCATTAGCGCCTCCACAGAAAACATTGTGTCTGAGCAAGCATCTGCCTCACAGCATGAGTGTGCAAAAGAAAGAGAGAGACGGTGTGTGTGTGTGTGTGTGTGTGTGTGTGTGTGTGTGTGTGTGTGTGTGTGTGTGTGTGTGTGTGTGTGTGTGTGTGTGTGTGTGTGTCATCATATCATAGCCCTTCAATTGGGAGTTGATAATTTGCATACACACGTTGAAAGAATACCAACAGTTCAGGCTGTTGTTGAGCCATATCAAAAAACATAATGACCACAGCATGCGGTGATTGTATAAATGAAACACAAACTGCATAATGTTTCATAATACTTCAACCATGTCAACCATCAGTACTACTTTACCACTAAGGAGGCAGGGAAGGATGAAACAAAACTATTTGAATGAAGCTAACCCTAACCATAACCCCCTTTTTTAAGACAAACCATAAATCAAAGAAAAATGTGACTATAAAAGATAATTGGACAGACTTGGACAAATCATATGTGTTTAGTGCTACTGATCTGCCACACACATTAGGTAGCTTCACTAAACAAATCTTGAGTGGGGGTGTGTGCGTGAGTGAGGCTGTTGGGTGTGTGTGCGTTTGCATGTGTGTGTGTGTGACTGCGTGCGATGGTAGGCAGGCACTAGGCTTAAATATTCATAAACATCATCTCATTGTGATCCAGGGAGACTGGGTCGGACCTCAGGGAACGGGATCATGCGATTCCCCCGAGGTCCGGCCGCTCTCCTGGCGTGCAGACACTCAGGCTCCCATGGGGGCTCTGAATCTATCACTCTCTCCCGGTAGTTCGGAGACTCAGCCCATTTTTAACCACATGACATGTGTCACATGACCACTATTTAAAGAATCAGCCAGAGTGAGGCTGAGCGCTGCAGGGCTCACAGTGAGGCCGAGCACTGCGGGGCTCACAGTGAGGCCGAGCACTGCGGGGCTCACAGTGAGGCCGAGCACTGCAGGGTTCGACGATGAGTGACGGTGAGTGAGGAGCAGCAGTAGGATGTGTTTCTGTGGTTCTATGGCGTTTGATAGGAGCCCATCCTTCTACAATACACAAAACACAGAGTAGGTGACCACTAAGAGAGTCAACATGGAATTTAAAATATGTTGCTAAAACAAGTCACAATTCATTGTTATTCAATGTATTGCGTTTGGTTAACATAAGTTGAGCTATTACGATTGCAATAGTTTGGGTGTAGTGTCAAGTTTGCAAAGTGATGGTAGTTGCTAAGCTTCGAGATGGTAATGTTTAGGGGGTTCGCTGAGTTTAAGGTAAGGCTACTTATAGCCTTGGCTTAGACTATCTTTCTGAGGTCACATTGGGGATTTGGAATAATTATTGTCACAGTTATAACACATCACATAAATAATCAACCAACAATTTACAAAATTAAAAATGAAAGCATTCCGATAAAAAAATAAAGGTGTGATTTTCACTCACCCTGCCAAGACAAAGTTGTCACAGGAGCTGACGTCACACAGAACCTTGCCAAGCTCATACTGAAGCTGAACGATCGACCCAACACGACTCTAGACAGGAAACATGTTTAAATGTTAAACAAATATTGACCCACGTTAGTTTAACTTCACTTAAACTTACTCACCTTAACTCACTCCTGGTCAAATAAGAGGTGATATTATAAATCCCATAAATACAAAAAAGGTAATTCAGATCCTTTTTCAAATAATTTTACAGTACATAAACATGTACTCAAAATCAACATACATTATTTTAATATGTCCGATATATCAGAGATGTCTTACAGATTATGGTCTAGGAAGTCTTATGGAAGACTAAGTTAATGTATACAATACATACAATGCATATCCACCTGGATCTTTTTACAAAGACCCGCCATCCAGTGTGTGTTGTCCTGAAAGCCCGCAATTTTTTGGCACTCACCTTCCAGTTGGAGCGCACAGTGTTGTGAGAGCTAAGGCAGTCTCTCAGGGTGCTCTTCCAGCAGGGGGAGTCGCACACACTGGCATCTAACTGGTAACCCGCCTTCAAACACAAACGGTACCACAGAACCCCGTCCTCGGCCAGCTGCGCCCAGGCCTTGCTGACCTGGTGGGGGGTAAAGATGGGGTGATGAGTGTGCGAAAAACGACCTTCAACACACTGAAAATTACAATTAGCTTTTAATATAATAATTTAATGATATTGGAAAAATATTTCTTATCAAAGCCGAGAAATCCCAACGCCTGTATAATTTTTTCTTCTGATTAACTGTACGACTGAGCCCCTGATGTCTCGTTTAATGTATGACCGGACACCTGATGTATGCTTTAGTGTATGACTGCACCACTGATGTCTGGTTTAGTGTATGGCCGCACCACTGATGTCTGGTTAAGTGTGTGGCTCAATCCCTGATGAAAATGGAAGTTGTTGTTTTTTTAACAAATCCTCCTCAGCTGTATTAACTCAGAGGATAATTACTTATTTTTTAGTACATTTCTCACCACAAAATTTGAGCATGATCGTGGGAAGATACAGGCAGCGATTTACCAAGCATATATTCAATGGGAAAATGGATGCACATGATTCTTACAGAAAAACCTTCACATTGTGGACAGTAACAACAGAGGAAACAAAGGTGAGGGGGGACTAACTATCCAACCATGGCAAACCATGGTTGGAGGAGAGACCAAGATAATTTGCAATACACTATGGGGGAAGTGGACATGTCTGCAAGGCTGCAAGACGGTTGAAGGGATGAACACAACAAAGAAGTCAGTAGATTGGCATGGCCTCAGTATCAGACGCGGCTACAGTGGCAATACAAATGCAAACTACGTAACTCCTTTTTGTTAGAGAGAGGAAGGGAGACATCTCTAGGTCCAAGGAGTGTATAGAAGTGCATTTTCAATTGACTAGTAATTATTTTGTAAGCGTGGTTGATATAATTTGCATATCAATTATATAATAGTTATTCGACAACACTCACTATTAAGATGGAGTTATGTAGATATTTGTAAGGCCGTTGTTGATACACACGTGCCGCCCTTTGATCTGCATTTATCTGGACATAAATTATTTTGAGAGGGGTACACTATCGACTATGTACAACGTTCTTCAATAAGAACAAAAGAACATTAAGATCACCTCAGTTCATCCAGCAACCCCATACCTGAGCACATCGTCCTAGTTCAGCAAAGTCCAGGTACTGGAATATCTTCAAGGCCAACTCGTAGGGAAGCTCAATGTCAAAAAATGGAATGTCATTCAGCTCATTCTGAAATCACAATGTAGCAAGTTGTATTAACTCTTACGAGTACAATACTAATTATAAGCATGATTAACCATTATCTAGTCCATCCTCATCATACCAGGTCCTGGATCAGTAGATCCACAAGCTTCTCGCCTTTAGACGCCTTCTTCTGTGGATGTTGGGAAGACACCCTGTAGGTGTCAGTGGTTCTGTGGTACTGCCTCTTCCTCCGGGTCCTCTCCTCCTGAATTCTCTCCAATAGGGGACTCGTCCGCCCGTCCAACAAACCACTTGCAATAGACACATATTTCGGTTCATCGCTCGACTCTGCGACACACTTGGCATCACCCTCACCTCCCTGATTAAGAGTTGAAGTACTTTTTGATTTGGAACAAATCGCGGTCTCTATTCGCACGGTTTGTGTTTTGTCTTCGTTTTTGTCGGTTAATTCCCGTTTCCAGCTTTTCCTAAACGCTAGGAGTTCATCGTCTGCCATATTCAAACACAAATCATCATCACACTCTTTGACAATTGTATAAAGTAGTGCTTCATGATATTATATGGAATGTAAGACGCATTGCAGAAGTATAACCATGTTTTAACTATGCAGTAACCCTGTCGATTATTCCGAAGAGAGCAGGAGTGCTACGTCTGTAAACAATACGAAGAGGAACAAATCCCCGAGCAGAAGAGTTCCGCAATCTATATTCCTCAGTGTTTATTCTAGAAGCTCAGCGGTTGATGCAATATAGAGTTGACATAAATGTTGCATTAATAAGCCGTATACAATTCTCAAATCAAATGTGTATTCAAAATATACATCTCCAATTTGACACCTAAAAAAGTATCTAAAACAGGCGAGATAAGCATTTTAAGAGTTAACGACTCTCCATCTCTATTTTGGAAGATGATGTAAACCCCTAAACCATGTGACACGTAATGCATAATACAACAGAGGGGGAGATGGAGTGTGAGCGAGAGAGAGAGAGAGAGAGAGAGAGAGAGAGAGAGAGAGAGAGAGAGAGAGAGGGAGGGCGAGAGGGAGGGGGGGGGGGTTGCAGATAGCTAGACAGAAGAGAGCATGTGAGGAAAATACAAACACAGTTCAGATTTGAGCCAGACAACGAGGGAGCGTTTAAAGGAGTAAAGCAGGGACATCAGGAGAACTCTATCGACTTTGAGACAAGATGTGTTGGTTACCTGTGGACCAGCCTTCGGCTCTCTTGGGCGACTCAGTATTTGGCCGAGGTCCCACAACAGAAGCATGCTCTGCCACACAACTTCTCGCGTCCCGTTTAAGGACCATCGGGGATCAGTTGGAGAAACAACGGGCTGCAGGGGACAACAAGAGATGCAGACAAGAAGAACAACTAAAGAGACAAAGCAGGCATTTTAAGAGCTTTATTTATACAACGGTCCACCTTGCTGTCCTTGTTCTTCTGGTCCGACGGCGCCACCTGTAGGGCACTAGGTCGACTGACAGCAACACCAGCAACAGGTATATCCAGGTGAATGTAGTCGCGTGTCATATGTTCTTTCTTGTGTGCCACATTACAACTAGGTGTTGACAGATGTCAAGAATAATTGAATGTACGTGTCTGACTAATTTGGCCAACGTAAAATGGTTATTTTGCAATGTTTTTCTTATATCTTTGTCATCAGATGGTGCCTTCAGGACATGCAGGGGGAACCAAGCTACCAACAATTTGAACTTATTATAAAAGATGCAAACACGTCGGAAAGGCCGGCAAGTCTTTTTTTTTTCTTTCTATGAAAACAGGAATGCATATTATTTCGCTCATCAAAACGGTTTGCTATGTGGCGGCATTAACTCTGATGTTGACAACTGAAGCCAAGCAACGCTGCTGACGTCTTCGCAAACTGGCTCTGTAGGACACTTTCATAACACGATGATGTCATCCTCCCCTGATGCAAGGAAGGGAAAACTTAACTCTACTAACTGACCTAATACCCATAATCGTATAATACATCCTTGCACGGAATGGACTGGCGATAACACCTTCGCTGGGCTGGTCTGATCGGGAATCGTATATGAAGTGTTTATTTATCGATTATTTGTATTTATTTTCAAAGCACTTAATGCACATTTAGCAGACTGCATTAGGTCGTCGTGTTGCATTGCCCTCGACTTATTGTAGAGCCGCTGCAAATAAAACAAAATTCATGTACATATGCAGTCAGCAAGAATGTGTCTTGAGGTTATTGTTTACAGTATTGAGTGTTCATTTGGTTGCAAGACATTTGATTGTTGTAATTTCTTAATTATTTTACGTGCAATTGTTATAGAACAGATAATTATTAGAAGCATATTCTGTACGTTTTGTTCATGAGGAAAAACTCATTATGTTCTTCTTCTCCTCCAAATGTGTACGTAACGTTGTGTTTATACTCTTTCATAAATATTTCATAAGAAAATTTAGGAAAATGAAAAATAAGAAACAGGGTTATGTTCATTACTCTATACCCTTACAGGGTAATTGGAGGTTTTAAAGGGATAATTTATTTCTGTAAATGCTTTTCTATTAAATATTCATCAAAACACTCATACTTAACATACATCCTTTATTGTGTCTGTAAATACATTTGATCAACGTGTGCTTGGTCATGAAGTGCACTATTTGAAGAAACTGTTGCTATAATTTCTACTAATTACAAATAACCAAAACTGTTCCAAACAAGAATTAAAACATACCTTGGGTTGGGTCTAGATCCCACCGCAACCCAACTTGTGCTGAGGATCGTAAATTGCATGAATATGTACAGATACAGATAGTATATGCAGGATGAACAGCAGTAGTTAACCACAATAAGAAGACTTAACTTGTATTTATATAGCGCTTTTAGGCACACAACGCGCTTCGTGTGGGATATCCGACCTCCTCCACTACTAGTTTGTTGCACGGCAGTCGGCAGCCCATAGGTGAACAGAATGCTCACCACACACTGGCTCTCACAGTGAAGAGGTGAGGAACGCAATCATCCAATAAGAGATCAGGGATGAATAGGTCGCCATGTGGGTAGAGCCTTGGTGGGAATAAGGCCAGGACCCCGGGGTTAGAGAGCGCCGTGGGATCTTTAGTGACCAAAGGGAGTCCAGACTTCATTTTACAGCCTCATTACAAAGTTGTCTTCAGATCTGAGGTGCAATTGACAACGCTAAATTACAGAAAGTATATGGAGGATGAAGCAGTGTTTAACCCTAGTCGATCTGGAGGATAAACATGCTTAAGCAGTAGTTAACCCTAGTAGATCTTGAGGGTAAACATGCTAAAGCAGTGTTTAACCCTTGTATGTCTGGAGGGTAAACTTGCTACAGCAGTAGCTAACCCTAGTAGATCTGGAGGGTACACATGCTAATGCAGTAGCTAACCCTAGTATATCTTGAAGGTACACATGCTAAAGCAGTGGCTAACCCTAGTATATCTTGAAGGTAGACATGCTAAAGCAGTAGCTAACCCTAGTATATCTTGAAGGTAGACATGCTAAAGCAGTAGCTAACCCTAGTATATCTTGAAGGTAGACATGCTAAAGCAGTAGCTAACCCTAGTATATCTTGAAGGTACACATGCTAAAGCAGTAGCTAACCCTAGTATATCTTGAAGGTAGACATGCTAAAGCAGTAGCTAACCCTAGTAGATCTGGAAGTGGGCTGAGGTCGTGCCGTCCTTCCAGCAGCGCAGGCTCTCGATGACAGAGGAGCGGCACAGGGGGCAGGACCTCTCCCGGTCGAACCAGAGACACAGGCAGTCCTCACAGAAAACATGCTGTAGAGACGGGCAGCGGTGAAACACATTAGGATCTACCAACTGAGGAGAAACACACAAATCCACATTCAAAATACAAAGTTTCCAGAATATAAATATTCTTTTTTTTATAGTTAATGGGATTGTTGCATAGTAGCTGTTGCTATTTGCTTTATTGTTTTTACTTTTTTAAATCAAGTATAACGTTAAAAGTGTTCACCTGGCACTGAAGCACCAGGGGGTCCGTGAACTCATTCTGACAGATGGAACAGACGTCCCCAGCCTCACCACACTGCTGGCTGCTGGCCCGCACACCAAAACTCTAGCAGGGGTTAAGAGAAATATATATATATATATATATATATATATATATATATATATATATATTAGAGCTGTCAGTTAAACGCGTTATTAACGGCGTTAACGCAAACCAATTTTAACGGCGTTAATCTTTTAAAAAAAAAATATTTTTGTTTTTTGTTTTTTGGGCTCAAAACAAAGAAGCAGTAGCCTGACTGCTATGTTCAAGGCATTTGCACAAGGCAAGCCGATGCACTTCTCCATGTTGATAAGAGCATTAAAATGAGAAAAATTAATGGGACAAAGAATTCAAGCATAGATGCTTTAGCATAGAAAAAAAATATGATTAATCGCGATTAATCGTGAGTTAACTATGGCATTAATGCGATTAATCGTGATTAAATATTTTAATCGCTTGACAGCCCTAATATGAATACCTATTGTTCTATCCACCCTAGAAAGACAGATTGCTTTATGCAGAATCGAGGGTGGTTGATCATGGAAACAGTCACAAACATACAGACCAAATGAACAAATATAATAAAATGAGTATGTTTGCCTTAGATAAATAGTAAATGCCAGTCCAAACAGACCAAACAGTAATTATTCTCAGAATCTGGATTTTCTTTTGCCAAGTAAGCTTTCACGGGATACAAACAATGTTGATGGTGGGATGGTGCAGAAACACAAGATATAAAATAAAATAATAGATATATAACTAGTAAATAGTATGGGTTATGTCTTCACAACATGCGTCTTGGTACTTTCTTGAAGTCACACCTTTTCTAAATGGATGGTCAAGATCACACCTTTTCTTACCAAGATTTTGGCCAACAAATGCCCAGTTTGGCTGCAGTATTTTGAATTGTAAAAAGATGACCAAATATGAATAATAGTAATAATAATAATAATTCATTCATTTTCTATAGCGCTTTTCAATGACCCAAAGACGCTTACAAAATAAAACACGAAGAGGGAGATGACAATCAGGGGGGACAAGCGGAAGACAGCACAACAGAGAACAGAAGCAAGGTGGAGTCCGATAGTAGATAGGGATAGGGATAAGGGTGGTTATGGGTAGGGGAGGTCATAGGCTTGGGAAAAGAGGTACGTTTTTAAACGGGATTTGAATATGGGAAGGGAGGGAGAGTCGCGGACAGGTTGGGGGAGAGAGTTCCAGAGTCGGGGTGCTGTTCGTGAGAAGGCTCAGCCACCAAAGGTTTTGAGTTTGGATCGTCGGACAGTCAGAGTGAGAGTGGAGGAGGATCTGAGGGTTCGGAATACTTTTAAATTTATAATATTTTGGTTTGTCACACAAGAAATCATACCTGAGCACTGCAGAGGATAACCAAGGCCTTGCGAATGGACGACAGTCGACCACAGATGTCAAAGGACTGCAATCAAGACAATACAATTGAAATGACTAATTCTTCAAGTATTGGAATAGCTAGTAGAACACACTTTAAAAAATTTATGACAGTAACAGTAAGAAATGCAGGGCTTTTCCATGTTTTTTTTTTACTTCGTCACTCAAAATGGCTTGTGATTCAAATTAAAAAGGGACCAATTGCATCATCACTGTGTATAAAGGTCAGCCATTGAGGAACCGGCAATTGAGAAAAGTAGTATAATTTGTATAATACTTATTTTGTATTAATAATACCATTATAATATTATTATATAAACATACAAAGAAAACAGAAGGGTGGTGACATCTATGAGGGTACGAATACAGAGTACATAAAAGCAAACAAATAAATAACATGATCTGCAATAATTGCAAGTAATAAGTGTGCATCCACTCACAGACAGTCTCACATAATAGATGTTTAGCTTTAACAACAAAGAGAAAACGCAAAATCTTGTCCCTCTCTATATGTACAGTATATTTCCTTTGGAATCTGCGTCAACCGTTGCAGAGTTCGTGGTCCAAACAACGTGAATATACCTGTATCACCCAGATCACACAGTGCTCTGTGTGCTCTGTGTTTGAAGCTCTCCAACATGTTTAAAGCTCTTTGGCAGAATCTATACAATGAAGTCATTTTGACAAAGGATTGGTTAAGTGAAGCCAGGGGAGGCGTTACCAGATCGGTTAACATTTGTGCAGGACCTGTGGTTCAGTTTGGTTTACCTTGCACAGGCTGTAGATGATGATGAGCATGGCCCCTAGCATGTAGCTAGAGGAGGGGTCTTCTCCCATGATGTACTTGTACCACAGCTGGATGGGCAGCAGGGCCCGGAACAGCTGGCTCAGCTCCTCCACCAACAGATAGAACTTTCCCTTGGAGACACACACACACAGAGAGACAGAGAGACAGAGAGAGACACAAAGACACACAACACACACAAAACATGTCAGAATCACTAAGCCTACAAGCTTGCTTAGCAGCATTCCCTTTTTTCTTTTATCTGCATCTTTTATCTTGATATTTTATTTTAACACACATTGCATGGCGGTTGATGCCTAAAATGCACTAGATGGTCATTAAATGTATCCTACTCGTTGTTCTCTAATACGCATTAGTCAAATAAACAAAAACTTGTATAATACGCTGCTTATGTACACATTGCTGTTACAGACACTCAAACCACCTAAGGGGAAAAACTATTTCAACACATATCCAACACTTTCTTTTATTCACTTTGTGACTAGGCCAGAGCACAGAAAGAGTGTCAGAGCATAAGAAGAGCTCCAGTTCTTGCAGCTACCTCTCTATCTAGTCAAGTGCAGTGCGGCGATGTTAATAGCCTAAAACAGTGAGCCCCCCCCCCCCCCTTCCAACCTGGCAGAGGCACAGAGTGGCACGCTGTCGCTGCAGGACCCAGGGCTAGGCACCACATTGCACAGGAAACTGGCAGCAGCACAATCCACCTGCTACCTCGTAGCCACCACGTTAAGCCTAGCCCGGCAGGGCCTCAGATGCCCTCCTCCCCAAATTACTACCACACATCCAATCCCCATCCCAGGCCCAAAGCCCTCATCTCTTAAGTAGATATCGTTTTTCAACTAAGCCTCTGAAAACATTCCACAGGCGTACAGTACTTCAGATGAGCGTTGACGTTGGAACAACAAACAACAAAGCCAGCGATGCCCAAATCCAAACAAACGGAACTCCCGGGTGGCCCCCGGGCGTCCCAGCATGGATAATGACTTCCTGGATGTGCGCTGACAAAGATTAATGACTGTGGGTAAGCAGCTCTAAGCAGACAGGTCGGTGGGAAGGAGGCAGACCGCTTGCTTGAGGGCAATTCATCTTCGTTATTGTGGCTGGTATCCCACAGTGCCCATCACACCCACGCAAAAGTAGCTGTCACATTTCCACCCTGGACACCAGCCAAGGAGCTGGAGAGGCTTCATAGCCAGACTTAATTGTGGAGCATCCTGCTTATCTGGATTCAGTTCTTTGTGTTGTCGTTTGGTTTGATCCTTTCCTTCTCTCCTGCATGCGGACAATCACGCACGCCCACACACTGTACGTGTCCTGTGGCCATATTGTGCTTCCTCTCTGCAGAGGAAGTTCTGCGGTTAGGGGTTTTACACAGGCGACTAATACGTAATTTCCGTGGAGTGGAAAAGGAACATTTCAGCAACAAATCTAGAGCACACAAGATGATAAAAATGAATGCCCAACTATAACAATTGAAAACACACATCTGCATAGCTGCATGGAGAGCATGTGTGGATGGGCACGGCACTTTAGAGGAACAACGTGATTTAATATGTTCAAGATGACAACACCAAAGGCTGGTGTTGTCATCTGTGATTAGGTTGCCGTGCTATTGGCTATCTCTTCTTCACACTGCGTCTGCACTCTGCAGCACTAGTGAGTTCATGGCCCGATGCGGTAATGAAATGGAAAGGCTGATGCATGACTTCATCTAACCACTACCTGGAAAAGGATGGGCAATATATAGGTCTCCCTGCGCGTGCACGTATGTTCGTCTGTGTGTGGGTGTTTGCTTGCACATGTGTGTGTATGCGTGTCCGTGTGCGTGTGCGTGTGTGTGTGTGCTGAGGAAAGAGGTAATAGTCCAGCTCGAGGGATCAATGACGTTACCACCACAAACCTCCTGGGGGAAGGTGAACACAGTGTGTGGTGGGTGGGTTCTGGAAGGCGCGCAAGTCTGTTAACCAGTGGAAGATTTCATCAAAATACTTTATGATTAAGCGATGAAATTATTGCAGATTTTTTTTTTTTTAAATCAGGAAATGAATTGCCTAATACAATATTTCAGATTGTTAAAGTAAGACCTCTCAAAATGCTTTTCTTCTTAAGTAAGATTAACACAAACATTGGGTTTTTGTTTGCCATGGTCTTCTGGAACAGCGGAATACATGTGAAATGAATGCAGACGGGATTGTAGAGGTGGAGAACACCTACTCGGGACTTGAAGGCCAGGAAGATCCTGGGAAGGAAGAGGATGAAGCATTTCAGGCTGATGGTGCAGTACTTGAGGACAAAGTCTGTGATGCCCACCACCCAGATCAGATGGAAGAAGTCAAAGCTGTCGATGTTGGGCTTAGCGAAGATGAGGCTGGAGGCAAAAACATACATGGGGGCTTATTGTTAGTTGTTGAGAATAATTATATTAAAAAGAGCTAAATTTAATTACTATTATGAAATATATATAACAAAATTCCGATTCACGCAAATAAATAATAAAACATAGATACAGTGATACTCACAGGACATGAAATGGCAAAAACAGACGCAATCCCTTCATGAAAAATGGAAATGAAAACATAGACAAACAAATAAATACACACCAAAATAAATGAATTACTGAATGAATGACAAAAGTCTAACCCTAACCCCAACACAAAATAGCAAAAATACACAAATTCCTCCTTAACTGTTAAGTTACCTGTTGTACAGCTCCTCTTCACCAAATGTATAATAGAGATACACGATGTTCCCCATCAAGAACACAATGATCCACAGAGCAACCAACACAGAGCGCTCCTCCTGGAGGGATAATTGGGCAGGATGTTGATTGCAACATGAAGCTTTTTATCAAACATTATGATTTTTTTATTTAGTCAACTTTAGGGTGCACTCACACTAGGCCATCTGGCCGTGGCCGTTTTCACACCTAACCGTGCTCAAATCTGCCAGTGTGAGTGTGGCCAGTCTGGCCAGGCCAACTTGGGGGAGGTGTGCTGCTACGGTACGGGCCGCCATGGTACAGATGCTAATGAGCCGACACATGCACGCGCACGGCTACGCAACTTGAGCTGGATGACGTATAGTCCATGCGACGACCATGGACATAATAAAGGCGACGAGAATTCTTTCCCATTAAACGGTAAACATGGCTTCAAGCGGTTCAACTGTTGGTTCACGTTGGTCCCATAGAGAAGTCGAGTGTCTGTTAGCCATTTGGGCAGACGCTAAGCAACAGACTCAGCAACGTGCAAAATGTGTTCTCTGTGTTGTTGTCCATTGTTGTTAAAACTCTGACTGGCGGCAGACTTTATTATGGTCCATGCAGCGGACGCTTGGTGATGACGTGTTACGACGTGATGACGTATGTACAAGAGCCTACCGTGGCCGCCAGGCCACCGTACACACAGTTCCGTACACACAGTTCCCTAGTGTGAGTGCAGGCCAGAGAACAATGGGGCCAGTTGAGCACGGTTAGGTGTGAAAACGGCCAACGCGGCCACGGCCAGATGGCCTAGTGTGAGTGCACCCTAAGTCAACTTTTCAATTTTGGTGTTTCCAAGTAATGAGCAAGAGATTAACACATTACCCGTAATGACACCTGGTGCTTGAATCTGGAATTGGCAAAGGCAAATGTGCTGACCATCCCCACACATACAGCAATACCTGGCAAGAGGAAATGGTTTAAATTGACATGAGACCTCACAATGGAACTTGAGAACTGTCCAGTATCAGCTGAAATGCCTTTGTTGTTATTTTCATAGGGATGCGCGATAAGTGTATAGGAAACTAAAAAACATTACAAAATGTACAGGAAATTGGAGTCTTTCATATGTTTAGAATCCCCCTACCTTAAACTAGCGTGCTACATATTTGTATTTTGTACATTCGTTGGTATCACATTATTTCTTTGTCAAAAAGGCTCTTAGGGACCACGCCTAGCTACCTAGCTTATGCTGGAAGCAGACTTTAGCCAACAGGATGAGGATGAAGGGGAAGCCCCTCTGTAGCCAGGTCACCACAGACTTCAGCTCCGAGAGCGCCGGCGCAGGAGTGGACTGCTCCTCCGCCTGGCCCTCCTCCCGGCCCGAGCCATGCCTCTCAGGGCCGGCCGACGCCGCGGCCTGCTGCAGCAGGGACGAGGTCCTGTGCTGCAGCGGCTGCTGGTGGTGGAAGTGGTGGTGGAAGTGGTGGGGCTGCGGCGGGCGAGGAACCATGTAAGAGCCGCCGCCGTCAGAGCGATGTGGGGTGCCGCCGTCCTCCCGTGAGGAGGTGGTCATCTGGATGAAGACGTCCGGGGGGGAGCCCAGCACTAGGCTGGCGGCCTGGAAGGGGGCGGCGGACACGGAGCTGGTGGGGACGCCCACCAGACCGGAGAAGAGCTGCTGGGGGGAGACGGGGGAGTCGGGCTTCAGACAGTCGAACACACAACCCTCGTCCAGGCTGCTCTCTGATCCCAGGGTTTGGCTACGGCTCCTGTGTAGGATTAGAAGGGAGAGATACAAAATAATTGCATTTTGTATGCCTGGGAAAGGACTGATCCTGATGTTGGTACATATAATGCTATACCGGCATATTATTCTGTGTAACCTATAAAAAAGTGGCCCTAAAATAAGGAAAGGCTTCATTTAATTTTAATTTGCGAACGTGTCTACACATACTTGATGTTGCTGGTGCACTGTCCTGCACTCAGGTCTATAAAATAGGATCACATTGAGAGATAACACCTGCACATAGATAGCCTGCTAAGACCGTCCCCACCTTTCACCGGGCATGCCATCCGTGTTGCTGCTGTGTCTTCTCTGCATGACATGCCGCTCATCAACCCATGAGCCAGTGCTGAGGAAGATGGAGAAGCTGTTGGTAAGGCCTGTAAGGCAACATCCTTGTTCATGCTTTGTCCAATTTAGTGCAAAATACACCGCAACGTAAACATTAATGAAACGGGTGTTTCAGCTAGCCAAAAATGAATGCATTGACGCTCAATTCACACTTTTCATACGTTACCTAGGTCTTTCTTGATATATTTTATTAAGCTAAGAAAAGTGTTTCGTCTTCAGAGAAATAAACGACGGGCTCGTTTTCCTGTAGGACGATAACGTTTACATGACGACACGCCTCCCACATGTCTTCAACCAATCGGTGTCCTCCTCACACACGACAATTTCCGCGTTGGTATAGTTTGTTGTGATGGCACGTCCAAAGTAACGATAGACCGTAACGGCCTGATGTGTACCGCGTCCTTGAGAGTTTAACCTGCGTTATGCTGGGAGTTGTAACAACACGGACTCGTATTTAGAATATAATTGAGTTTGTAGTTTGTGTTTGACGCCTTCGGCCCCCTAAGAGGAGCTAGGTGGTGCTTACTAATCACAGCTAGCTGGCTAACAAAGCAGCTGTCGTCCGACATCTTCTTGGGGTTCTGATGAGGGATCGTTACGATACTTAGATTATATCCTATTTGTGTTGTTTAGCTTCTCAAATTTAACATGGGTTAGCTGACGTCGCTTGGAGAGTAGAAAGTATCGTCCTAGGTGTGGAGCGAGTCCAAGTTCCACTTGCCTAACTTGGTCACACAGGAATATTTGGGGTTCACAATATAGATCGTATAGGGCCCCAAGTAGTACAGTTTTCCCTGCTCCTGGCACCTCTTGCCAGGGCCATGTCATGATGGTGCTCCGCCGGCTGCTAAGGAGACGCTGGGTCCTCGGAGTGGTGTTCGGATTGTCCCTAATTTACTTCATCACCAGTACCCTCAAACAGGTACAGCACTTATATATGTTATATAGGTTAAACGTAAACAAAATAAATGCATAAAAAGGTCTACATCTTTAATTTTTCTCTGTATTTTGCAGGAAGAGAGAACCATTCGAGACCGCACCCTCTTGGAAGTGAGGGACTTGGACCACCGCATCCCCTGGAAGATTCGTTTCAACTTGGGTAACAGCAGCCGTCAGATGACCCAATGTCGGAACTCCATCCAGGGCAAAGCCCTGCTGACAGACGAGCTTGGTAAGCACATTCACACCAGCAGGGCACCACTAAGTAGCGCTGTGCAAAGATCATGCTCCATCCAGAGGTTGAAAAGTAGCAAGGCCCCCCTAACACATCAGCTATAAATGTGTGTGTGTGTGTGTGTGTGTGTGTGTGACAAACGTTTTGATTATCATGTACGGTTCAAAACTATACTTATCAAGACTGTTTCTTCTGCCACTTTTCACAGTTAATTTATGATGGATTAGTTTAGAAGGTTTGCATATATGTTGTTTCTACAACATCTCTAGACGTCACTGAATTAGGCACTGTTAGTGGACTTTTCAATAATTTTCGCAATAATAACCATGGCATAACCGACTGCTGGACAAATGTGCAGAAGAATACCCCACCAAGACTCACGCCGTAGATGCGTTACCGGTCCGGATTGTATTGGCTCATGATTATCTGTCTGGCGTCCTGTGCTGCAGGCTACGTGTGCCAGAGGAAGGACCTGCTGGTTAACGGCTGCTGTAACGTCAACGCTCCGAACTCCAGGCAGTACATCTGCAAGAGCTGCTTGGCCAACGGCTGCTGCGACATCTACGAGTACTGTGTGTCCTGCTGCCTGCAGCCCGACAAGGTGACCATACCAGAACTGCTGAAGCAGCCGCTTTCACTTGATCTGCAGTACCACACTGTGGTGTGGCTTTCCTTTTTCGATATCTTTTGAGGTTCACGCTGGAAATAATTGATTATTGATGACTGGGATAAGAGGTTGAGAAGCATGATTTTAAAAACATCAGAAATTAAAAATGAATTGAATTCTGGTCTGAGATGCTCATATTCCCGCTTTTATCCTTTTGTTTTTAGCAACCACTCCTCGAGCGTTTCCTGAACCGAGCTGCAGAGGGCTTTCAGAATCTCTTCACTGCGGTCGGGGACCACTTTGAGCTGTGCTTGGCTAAGTGTCGGACCTCCTCACAAGTACGTATCACGGGGTGAAGCCCAACGTAAGACGACATGTTGGACGCAAAACCTTTTTTTTCTTTTTAATTTATGCGTCAAAAATAGACTGGAGTCCTATTTGAACCCAGGCTTTGAAAAACACTGCATCCATCCATTCGTGCTTTGTGAAACAATGTATTGTAGTCCTTATTTATGTCGCACATAATTTGGGTTTCAGAGAAGAGGAAAACCTTGAAATAACTAAGACTATGAGTATTGGAATAAAGTTAAAGTCTGCAAACTTAGATTGTTTGTCCTCAGTTTTTCATACTCCACAGTGTAGTGTTCATCAAAGCATGTTTGACCGTACCTGCCCGCTGCTATGAGGGAAAACAGACCTTTTACATTCAGGACATTCAAATATAGAAGCCGTTTAAATTGGGTGTCCCTTTTAGTAATGGATACTGGATCAAAGATAACAGTATATGTGTCTTTCTGTGTTGCAGAGTGTTCAACATGAAAACACCTACCGAAACCCTCAGGCAAAGTACTGCTATGGAGAAAGTCCTCCAGAACTTCTTCCTATATGAGTCTGTTAAGAACGAAGAGAACCGGTGGACCTAGATAATTCCCATGTGGGACCCCTCATCCAAAATACATCGCAACAACATCAATAATCGGAGCGCCATCCATTTCAGTGTTGGAAAAATAGCCTTGCATTGAAGAGCTATTTCAAAATCTTGAATTATACTTACACTTCATAAGTGCGTAGAAGGCAACATAAATTCATCTGTGATGATTGACAGGTCTTCAAAGCAGGCAGCTCATCCGTTTCCATTTTCAAGCAGGCCTCGTTTTAAGATGTTTTTTATTTTAAATTTTTTATCCAAAATTGTGTCATCACTTATGTGTGTATGGTAACGCATGCTTATGGAATAACTATTTAACAGCTAATGTGAATGTTATTTTCTTGTAATTTATGCTGTGTTTTCACAGATCATTTTTTGTCTTTTGTAAACAAAATAAAGTAAAGCCATTCATAATTGTAAGAAATATATTGAATTCGACAAAAGTCAACATTTTGTTTTTCTAGTTGATTCCAGTATTAATCTGACAGTAATAAATGACATTTCGATGGATGACTTGTTTCAGCTTTATTTATTTTCTCTGGAATCTTTTTATTATCAATTATCATTGATTGTTTCCAAGATGTAGTATTCAGATAGTTGTACTAGCTGAATGGTTATCAATCAAAGCACACAATACAGCCAATTAATTGTGGACGGGGGTGTGCTGTATTTGTCACATTATAATCAAGTTATGGGATTTGATGCATTGAAGGCAATGCACAAAATACATTTCCATATACCTCTGGAGATCTTGTCCCCGACTAACATTTATTTAGTTAGACACATTTGGGTGCTTTTGTATCACTATTGCAGTTCTCCACCTCTACACTACACTTCATCGCAAAGCACATGCCAAGTGTGAAATAGATCAGATGAACAGTTCTACAGATATGCAAAGGACATTCATACAGAGATGATCTCACTTTATAGGTATATATTATTCATGTTAGGCCCTGTAGAACCTGATAATGTAATAACTTCCCGATAATGTAATAAAGTGCATTTCCCAATAATGTAACACACTTTTAACCAATAATGTAATAAAGTATTACATTAATGGGAGGTTATTAAATTATCAGGTTAGCCTTCATTTCGCAAGTCTTGATAATGTAATAATTCCCCAATATTGTAATAATTTAACAGCAGACCACCCATTACTTGGGTTCAAGTGGTGATACTGTGTAGGCAACACTAGCTCAAGAGCTCTAGCGCCACCAACAGGTCAAAGTTGAATGTTAATTAACTTTTGGCCCGTTCATCCCTGAGCAGAAATGGTTTTCAGTAGCCAATATCTAACTAGTGTCACCCGTAGTAAAGAAAAAAATAGGAAAACACTTAATCAGTCAGCTAATGCGAAAAGAAAGCTTTTTCTCATAGCTAAAAGTCATCTGCTTCACTCATTTGTTTCTTCTGAAATGACAGTAGCTTTTGATCCTCTGCCAGGTGGCAATTGTCAGTTTTCAGCTATGGCTGACCAGTTAGCAAGCTTGGGAATATTTCGCTCATCCACCACTCTTAGACAGGAAATTGTATCTGATTTGGTGGCAAATCCTTTTGGTCTTGACGGCACACCTTTGTTAAATTTTGTTACTGATCAAAACTGGGATGACTACATTAATGACATGGATGAGTTGGGAAATTATGGAGATCACATCACTCTCCAGCGAGCTGCTCAAATTTTCCAAGTTCAGTTTTTGGTTGTTTCTACTCTAGGTGTGGATGCTTCCTCAGTTGTCTCACCATTTGGAGAATATTGTGAGGACTTGCCCACTTTAGTAGTTGGTCATATAGCCGAGGGTCATGGAGATCATTATGTCAGCTTAGATGGCCAAATTAGTCAATACATTAGCGTCATTCAGGAGGAGGAGTCCCACTGGATCACATCTAGAAGACGCATTGAATCAAGTCCAACACATGAATTTGAAGTGAACTCTGGATCTGACCATCTCATAATCCATTCCGAAAACGTAAAATAGCTGCAAGCAATGATGAAGGGGCATGTATAGTGGATGGCACCAAGGCTGGTTGAGACCAGGTTTTTTTCCTAGGTTCTAAGCAGGTTTAATTCAATAAGAGTTTAAGTTTAACACCAGGATGCTCAAAGATCAGAATGGCAGCCAAATTATGATGTGCAAAATAGTTTTGGAGCTATTTGGAGAGGTTTGGCAATATCACCAGACATTGAAAAATAAGTTTGCAAATTCACTTATGTGAAGATTTTGGACTACACATTTTCAATATTGCATCGCCCCCTAGATGTCAAAGGTCACCAAATTGTTTGGGTGTTCCCAGGATGATGTCATGACTCTATATACCAAGTTTGGTTAAAGGGTAATTCCGTTGTAAAATGGATTTGGGATACGTTTTGCATGATAACAAGTTGAAACGTTCGTTTTAGAGCACAAAAACAGCATATAGACGCTTTCTTCAGTTGGCTGTTTTTAGCCGATTCTATCAAAACGCTATAAACTTGGAACAATGGGGGCAGTGGTTATGGTAAAAACTAAATCACTATTTTAAACCATTTAAAAGGCCAAAAGTAGCCCGACACTTCTTTGGTAGTATAATAAGGGTCTTAACATATAAAACGAGGCATTGAGAACTTTTTAAGTGTACAGATTGTTTATTAAAAAGAACATTTTATACACACAATACCATCAGTAGATCATCCGTCGACACCATTTTGTTTTTAAGACTCGATAAACTCGATAGCTTGCGTGTTGCTGACGGCTGTCACAATCTCTGTGTTCGTCAATCTACCTATCGAGTCTTGGAAACAAGATTAAACAAAATTGTTTAATCTTCAAATGTCAAGAAGATTAAACAAAATTTGTGACGAGAGGCCTTTTTCAGGTTTTTGATCAAATCAAAGATGGCGGAAAATCCAATATGGCGGAAAAAACCCATTAATGATGCATTAAGCTCGGATCGGCCCAAGGGTTCCAGTGATACACCGTTTGTGAAAAACGGATGAATGGGTCAAAGGTTAATAAACATTCAACTTTGACAACTTGATAGTTGGTGGCGCTAGAGCTCTTGAGCAAGTGTTGCCTACACAGTCTCACCACTTGAACCCAAGTAATGGGTGGTCTGCTGTTAAATTATTACAATATTGGGGCATTATTACATTATCAGGACTTGCGAAATAAAGGCTAACCTGATAATTTAATAACCTCCCATTAATGTAATACTTTATTACATTATTGGGAAATGCACTTTATTACATTATCGGGTAAGTTATTACATTATCAGGTTTATTACATTTTCATGGACTCAAGTGCAGATTTTTATTACATTATCGGGGTTATTACATTATCGGGAATTTATAACATTATCAGGTTCTACAGGCCCTGCTGTTTTTGTTGGGGTAGGCAGCTGATATAGAAATCAAATCAAGGCAATGACATTTTCCTAGCAAGAGCTTGGAGGCTCTGATATGGAGTCCAGTACATTTTTAATATTATAATTAAACAATAATGAATAACTTAATTTGACAACAAGGAGGGCCACATGAATCTTAAGTAGAGTCCAGTGGTTGACTTGCATTGTTGAGACTTTGACAGCCATGACTGCCATATTACTGTGGGGTGTCCATCTGTCCAGAAGATTGCAACTCATTTTCAGTGATTGGATTCTAAACTGCTGGCACCTTTACCATGATTCTTATCTGCTTCTGGTGCACCCCAGGCAACAGGGAGCTCCCACTTGGGAAGGGCGTCTGGAGTAAAACAATTAATCACGCTGATGGCAGAGGAAACAAATTCTATGTTGTAATTAGGAACCACATCAGAGCCTGTTCTCATTTTCCTCTTTGGCAAGATGATTAATTACCATCACATTGGGACAGTTTGTCACCTTCAAGTAATAATTTTTCTTGATCGATTCCAGCGTCCATTCACATGTTTAGCATTGTAAAGCGATAAAAAGGAAGATTTTGTTCTTTAAGGAGATGTATTTAAATTCCTGTTTAGAGAAGAAAAGGCCCAGGACTGTTGCTTCACCCCTCACCCCATTTGGACACTACTGCCCCATTCAAAGACTGCCCCATTCAGATCCTGCTACTGCCCCATTAAGACACTGATACTGCCCCATTCAGAGACTGCTACTGCCCCATTCAGACACTGCTACTGACCCATTCAGACACTGATACTGCCCCATTCAGAGACTGCTACTGTCCCATTCAGACACTGCTACTGGCCCATTCAGACACTGCTACTGCCCCATTCAGAGACTGCTACTGCCCCATTCAGACACTGCTACTGCAGAGACTACTACTGCCTCATTATGAGAATGCTACTGCCCCATTCCGACACTGCTACTGCCCTATTCAGAGACTGCTACTGCCCTATTCAGAGACTGCTACTGCCTCATTCAGAGACTGCTACTGCCCCATTCAGAGACTGCCCATTCAAAGACTGCTACTGGCCCATTCCGACACTGCTACTGCCCCATTCAGAGACTGCTACTGACCCATTCAGACACTGCTACTGCCCATTCTGACATTGCTACTGACCCATTTAGAGACTGCTACTGCCCCATTTAGAGACTGCTACTGCCCCATTCAGAGACTGCTACTGCCCCATTCAGACACTGCTACTGCCCCATTCTGACATGATATGAACCCTATAGCTCACCCTGCTTTTAGGCGGCAGACCACTGCTCCATCTTACTGTTGCCTGAATAGGCAGAAACTGAAATAGGTTAAACCAGTTTCCACGGAAATTTATAAATGGAACCAATAGGCTGAGAGGTCTTACCGGACTGCTTCAAGACGACTGGCTGGCTGAGGTTTTAGGCCGCAGCCAATAGCAACATCAACGAATACTTGCACTGTCATTTCTTATAATATCTTTATATGACCTAAGCAGTTTTGGGGGCTAGTGCTCTTCCTGCTGAGGTGACCTGTTTTTCTTCACGCTTCATTTTACCATTGACCATGTGTTAACAGACGTAGGACTAAACTGAACTGAAACCGGAAGATTTACCAAAAAGTTAGCCATTTCCCTTTTAAGACGTCAAGCTGTCTCCAAATTGACGTCTTTACAATTTTCTTTCTGATCTTAGAACTTTCACAACCACCACAATGAGGAAGAAGCCACCCCCACTTCCTAACCGCAAAGGTGTGTTTGAATATCACCACCGGGAAACAGAGCGTGACCACTGTCCTGTGACGGGTCATGGCTTCAGGGTTAAAGTTATTCTCATCTCCCAGGACTTACCCAGGGCATGTGGGGTGCCATGAACAGCAGGCTGCCCAGGAATTCTAAGCCAGGCAGGGCAGGGATTTTAGGGACACAAAGCTGAGGGAATTGTCAAGTATTTTAAAACATGTATTTCCATGTTCTGATGCTAAACAAGAAATTAATTCAACCCCCCCCCCTCAAAAAAAACCCCAGAAAAAACAAGAACAAATATACAACATAAAATGAATATAATAAAAAAAACACGTCAGAAATAAAGGTCATATTCACAACTCTGGCCAAACTTTCCTTGACCATGTCGGTGGGCCGTCCATGGCATTGTTTTGGATTTTTGTTCCGACCCAACCAGGCCCCATATCTCTTTAAGAGGTACGGATAATCAACAATAATAATACGGACCAGCAACCACCCTAAGCATGAATGCCAACGTGAATATGTTGTACTGAAAAACATATTGATATCGTTAATAAATGTGTTTGGATGATAGATTAACTAACTAAGAAACGGGTTTGTGTCTCGTTATATAACTAAAACAATATTTTAACCTTAATGATCTTTATGATTCTGATTCATTTAAGAAAAGCGTCTTTTCTTAAAAATGTATTATACTTTTATAATAAACCCATCCAACCAGGTGTTTATGCAAAGAGTTCACACCAACGTTTGGCCTAAACTTATGATAGGCTGTAGCAGCTCTCCATGCCAAGCTCCAACAAGGTAGCTGTACTGGCTACTCTGAAACCATGTCAAGGGTAGATATTGTTTAAACACGTTTATTGCAGACTTGGAAAATTAGCAGGTGTTCTGTTCTGGCATGTCAGAGCTCTCCTTGAGTGTGTGCGGTGATGGCTGGTTATGGTTATTCTGTGTGCATTGATCGCCCAATGCACCACACGTGTGCAGCCTCACCCAGAGTCCAATCTGTCTGACTCGGGCAAGGTGATGCTGCTTAAACCAGCCATCATCCACACTCACAGGTACATTTAGTGTGGTCAAATGTAGCAAACTGAATAAATGTATACAGTTGAAGCCACATAATAGTAGTGAATTCAATGTGGTACAACATAGTAACTCTTAAATAAATAGGTTTATTCCTGTCTTTGTGGGTGAGATAAAAACATTGTTCATATCAAATGTATTCAATGTTTTTGAATCAACACTACTTAGTCATAGTCATAGTATGAAAATACAGTTTAATAAAAAATAAAATCTTTACTCTTTACATAAACAGCACCTAGGCTTATAAACAGTGTGTGTATACAGTGGCTCTTACGTAATCCCAATAGGTGCCATGTTAGGCAGTCATATTAAATAAATATTTAAATACAAATATCTAGAAAAAAATCATAGTTTAAAATTCTTTCACTTGTCTTTCTCTAAGAAAACAGTTAATAAATACATCTATAAATAAATACAAATATGTTTACAAATTGTTGCATGTTCCAAACAGGCATGAATAGAACAGGCACTAAACCAGAATTTATAAATAAGTACAATAAATAAACATACATTTAACATGGGAAATGGCTACTTTAGGCTGTGAGGAAAAAGGGTTTGGAATCACCATTAAACAAATAAATATCAATCAATATAAAAACATTAAATAAATATATAAATATATAAGACATAATAAAGGTTAGACAGATTATAGGTTTTGTAACTCTTCCCCACAAACACTTTTGAGCTCTTGCTCCACATTGTTTAACAGGACCTTTAGGTTTGATAAAACCCCCCAGCCATAATGTTTATTGGCATAGCCGCCCTCGATGCTGGGGGCCGGGGAGGCCGGCATGGTTGGAGAATTAAAGTTGGGGTCAACTGCATTCAGAAGCTCCCCTATCATCTGGTAATGTTTTGACAATCGTTTTATTGCCGTTTCGAAGGCGTCCTGTAGGCTGGGGTCTGGGTTGGCCCAGAAGTCCGTGGTGTAGTTCTTTACGACCATGAGGTGCTGGTAGAACCGCATTTCCTGCACAGCGATGCTGTACAGTTTCTCAGCGGGGCTGTTACCATTCACCTTGGCATCAGGAACGTCTTCTGGGATGGAATCAGCCTGAAACTGATGGATGAGCACCTGTAAGGCCAAACACATGTTGTTAGTGTAACCGTGGTGGTGGAGGTTGAGATCTATACAAGAACTAGCTAACTGTTTTAATAAGTCTTGACAGCATCATGGTATAGGATGATATTTATATTACTTTTAGCATTTCTATAGCCCTCTTGAAAGAGGGGTTGTAAGAGATCCCCTTTCCCCTTTCCCCTTTCCCCTGTGTGTGTGTGTGTGTGTGTGTGTGTGTGTGTGTGTGTGTGTGTGTGTGTGTGTGTGTGTGTGTGTGTGTGTGTGTGGTTTCTTCTACTTACATAGTTGTCCAGCAACTGACTGGCTTCGTGCTGGAGGATCTCTGTCAGAGGTAAAGCGCTGTTACACACACTCTGGTTCAGAATGGGCATCGGGAGGACACGCCCCCACTGGACCGCCAGGAGAAACAGTACTGCTGCACAGGAGGGAAGCAGAGGCCAGAGATAAGCACCTCTGATATACACACGTCTTACGCTCATGCACACACGCAGGCGCACACACACACACACACACACACACACACACACACACACACACACACACACACACACACACACACACACACACACACACACACACACACACACACACACACACACACACACACACACAAACAGAATTGCTTCTCTTTTTGTTAAAAATTAAAGGATTCCCAATTCTGGTGTGCTGTTTCCCTGTGTGTAGCCACATAGTTTCAACCCATAGTTTCAGACACACTGCCTTAGACCACATAGATTCAGATGAAGATTCATATTGTAGAGATTAAACCATTTACCATAATGGATTGGATTGTGTTGGATTCTGAGTTGATGGTCCATGTCGAGCTTCCCCTCTTCTTGTCTGGTTTAGAACAATCCAAGTGAACCCAGCAGTATTTCAAGTCCAATAACCGTTTGGTCAGGGATATATATACACCCATAGACCAGATAATCTCCTCCCTCTTATTAACCACATCACACGCACAAACCGGGGATGACCAAAATGTGTGAAATTTTATGCATAGACAATTCCGTCTGATGACGCGTGGTATATGTGTCAACCTGTAGTGTTAACTGAGGTGGGGTCAGAGAGCCGACTGATTCAAGGGCCAGGAGTTGCTACTATTACTGGAGGTATCTCTACAAATGTAAATGTCAACTTTATTTCAATAGGAATTTGCAATTCATAATGTAATGATAACAAACAGATAGAAGATGATGAAATCATGTAGCGCAATCTCAACCCCTGTCAAGGAGGCATTTCATCATCGCCTCCGGAATGCTCAACTTCTTAACACGAAAGCGGATTCAGCAAAAATCCGAAGTAACCACCATTATAATGAGGAAAACAGTAGTAACACATTTTAGATCCACTTCTTCATTTCAAGCTCTGAAAATAATATCAGAATTCCTGTAAGGTCAAAGGTAAACACTACCATTATTTTTTTGAATTCCCAATGAGTTGTGGCACGAGTCAACAGTAGTTAAACACATAATACAAAATAATCACATATCAGTCTTGGCTAGAGGTCAGTAATCACAACAATTATAAAACCAGCAGGGAAAGAGCATTCACTTTCATTGGAATGCAGAATTCTGCATTCATTTCCTCCGCCTTGGTAGGGTTTAGAACCAAGATGGAACCAAGATACCTGCTTAGTGAAGCGGGCCCAATTTTAGGGCTATCTGGCCTTTTGTTGCATCTCCCTTGAGAGCAAACAGTAATGATAACATGTTTTACACTGAGACATCGTCTAAAATTTTGTCTGTAGTATTAAATTGTTCATGATATAATAATAATAATAATACATTTTATTTATAATGCACTTTATATTCAAGAATCTCAAAGTGCTTCAGAGAAAATAAATAAATAAATAACAAAAAAAACTATTAAAAGGGGAACCTCAAAGAAAGTTTAGCTAAATGCTCTTTTAAAGAGATGGGTTTTGAGGTTCCGTTTAAAAAGAGCTGTAGTCTGTGGAGCCCTCAGGTGGTCAGGGAGGGCGTTCCATAGTCTAGGGGCAGCAGCAGAAAAGGCCCGATCACCCATGGTGCACAGCTTCGTATGTCGGGTTTGGAGGGTGTGAGTGGATCCTGAACGGAGTGTACGTGAGTTTGTCGGGGGGGTGAGGAGTTCCTGAAGGTAGAGGGGGGCAAGTCCGTGAAGGCACTGGTGGGTGAGGAGGGAGACCTTGTACTCAATTCTGAGTGGGACAGGGAGCCAGTGCAGTGATTTCAGGATGGGGGTGATGTGGTCATGCTTGCGCACCCTCATCAGGACCCTGGCAGCACTGTTTTGAATGTATTGGAGCCTCTGGATGCTCTTGCCAGGGATCCCAATGAGGAGTGCATTGCAGTAGTCCAACCTGGAGGAGACAAAGGCATGGACGAGCTTCTCTGCATCAGCCAGGGTGAGTGATTGGCGGAGTTTGGCGATGTCATTATGAACATTTGTAATGTATTTTCAGTCTGGTCAAAACTGGATGAGTTGACATCCGGCAGTTATAGCCTCTATACAGCGTGATTAAGTTTTTTTTTTAACTCAGGAATGTCATGAGTGTATCAACAAACTATTTGCAGGTTTACTCAGAAATCTCTTTATGGAAAGTTGTTGCAGCGTGCGGTCAGCATGCAACCGCATAGTGTGACAGGACCGAAGAAATACACACCCAATGATAACGCCATTGTCGCAATACTTCTTTATTGAGTGAAGCAGGACAAAATAGAAAATGCTAACGGAATACTTGTGTTCTGCTTCAGATTGTACAAAATGTTATTTTAACACAAAAACAAAACTATCTAGCTACCAAGAACTAGGATTTAAATGTGCAAATAACAAAACCAAAACTAAGACAGTGTGGTGGACCTTGGAATAACCCTGAAAATGTTAAGAAATTACCTTTTAAATGCATATTTCTTCAGCATTAATTAATGACCTACCGTCAAACTTAAAAAATGAATGCCTGATAGCACTAATAACTAAGTTTAAACATAAAGACTGTGACACAGTCTTAAAACGTATAAAATCTGGAAGATTCAGTTGTGTGTTAGCAAAGGTGTGGAGTGTTCAACACAACATGAAGATACAAGTTTAGCCTCAGATCATAGACGCACTACAGGGTCAACAGTCTACATTAGTGCACGTTAGTTCACACTTATTCTCCCTCTGGTAACTCAGGTTGGATTGGACCTGTGTGTGCTTTGAAACAGGGCTACTCCACGGTGCAACCAGCTGTGACACACACACACACACACACACACACACACACACACACACACACACACACACACACACACACACACACACACACACACACACACACACACACACACACACACACACACACACACACACACACACACACACACACACTCAGCTGGCGGCCGGTTCCTTCCTCTGATGACGGAGCATTTCTGTCACTCTCCCGATGTCCTCCTCAGGCACCTGGAGGCGGAACAAGAAGAACCTGGTTCAAGCTTTGTTCTTTGTTATTTTGTGAGGACTCACTGCAGATGTTTTTGTGAACACAGACTGGCACCCCCCCCCCCGCCCACACGTTTTTTTTTAAGCCTAAAATAAAAGAGTACGTGTGCTAGTTGGATCTTGGGGAATGAAATAAATTAAGAAACGTTGCAATTCAGCTGATTACAGATCAACTTTTAATGATGGGATGGATATTGATGAACTGCGTTGTGCCATCTTAAAAAAGGCGATAGCTACCGGAACAGAAGCCTGAAACCAAGTAGTGTGCATCACTTCTCTTGCAGAGCGGCAAGCCACTGTTGACGATGAGATTCCACAGACGCATGACTGAGGTGATGCAATGTAGCCACTCTGCCTCATCCGTCTGTTCTGACAAATATCTGGTATAATGCTCATCCCCGTTCACTTCTACGGCGGGACGGAATCCCGTGATGTCATCCCACGAAAACTCATTCCGGTTGTTCCCCAGAATGTCACGGCAACTAGCAAATACATAAACTAAAGGGTTCCCTTCGATGAGAGGTCTGTGTTTGGGTTGGTTACGTGTGGTCAGGGGGACCACTCTCCCTGGGGGCGGACTGTGGTCGGCTGGAGCACTTCCGTACATCATCGTCTTCGGAAGCTCCAATGTCGTCTTTCAGACCCATTAGGCGGAGTTCCACATTCAACGTAGTTCAATGACTCAGTAACACATTGAATAACTGCCCTTGACAATACAATCAATAATGCTTACTTTAGAAGATTATTTCGGCTTATTTTATTGTCTAACCTTACTCGTTTACATGATATGATGGGAGAATAAATAATATAAATAAAAAAGGGTTGCACACTCAATTATAAATACTTGACGAAACAGTTTTTTTTTTTTTACACACACACACACACACACACACACACACACACACACACACACACACACACACACACACACACACACACACACACACACACACACACACACACACACACACACACACACACACACACACACACACACACACACACACACAATAATAGGAATGCATCATTCCTGGTTTGACTTTCCAGTCCATAATTATAATAATTTTGTCCTTGCATAACCGTATTGCAAACCAAGCATGAGTACTGCTAAGTTTTTCCTAGTAACAACAACTCCCTTTTGTGGAAACAGAGCCAACCACCCACTTCTGTGTATTCATTCATAAAAAGACACACGGTCTCGGCATGTAAAGCGTCTCACTGGGAATGTTGTGTCATGAAGATAAGGTCCCGTTGGATTTCCCTAACATGAGGTGGATTTGGATATCCATAGAGTGGCTTTTTCCATACAGGGGCAGATTGCCGTTTATTTTCAAGAAACTGTTATCTCACAGACTATGATATATATGAAGTCATTCAAAGACTGTCTAACACGTAGCCGTGTTAGACAGTGTATGACCTATGTGTCTCAAAGTGTGCCCTTGGAACTTTTCTTCGATGCATTTGTTCTTCAGTTCTACCATTACTGCCTGTGTCTCATTCGGTTGTAGCAGAGAACCCTGCCGCAGTATATGTCTCCGTGTGTGTATTTCACACATGGACTACGTCCAAAAAAAATACCGTCCACTGCGGGAAAAGTCACGAAACACACAACCATAAAAAGGTTGTGTGTTTTCCCACTATCCCGCTAGAAATGTCATGCTTTAAGGACAGTGAATACAATGCACTGATAGACAGCAGTTAGGCTGCTACTACTTACCAATGCATGATCAAAGCTGAAGGTGCTAATGTAGTAGGCAGAGATATCGCTGTCTGCCAGTGGCTGAGAGATCTGGGCCACGATACCACACTCGTCTGGAGCCCGCCAATCAACCAATGAGAGAGGAAGAACCAATCCAATTAGAGCACTACTACATTACTTGTTAAGCAACAGTGCATCAACAATTACAATCAATAATAATAATATAATAACAACCACGACCATGATCATTATATTAATTATAATATTTATAATAATAGTCATTCAAATGAATTAGTATTATTATTATGATATAAATATTAAAATAATAAATAATTAATTAATTAATTGATATAATTATAAAATAATTATATTACTAATGTTTACAATAACAGTAACGATAATAATATTTCGTGTTTGTTTGTTGTTTGGTGCCCTTCAGGACAGTAAAAGTAAAAAAAGGAGCAATGTGGGGTCTGAGCAGGGTCTGAAAGGGTCTGAGCGGGGTGTGAACGGGGTCTGAACGGGGTCTGAGCGGGGTCTACAAGAGTCTGAACCGGGTCTGAGCGGGATCTTACCGAAGCCCAGAGGTTGACCTCCGATACGAACCATCCTCCAGAGTTCTCCCGAGGAGCTGGTGAAGAGCAGGTCAGCAGGGAACCTGAAACCCACATTTCAGCCTTCATCTTTGTTGTAGTATCAAGCCAATATGTAGAGAGAGTAGTCACGTTTCCATCTAAAAAGGTGAAGCGAATCTTTAGAAAGTTCGCAAAAAATAAATTTGAATGAGGTGCGTTTCCATCAAGTGGTTGGAGCGGAGAACTACAGACATTCCAGGGCTTGTCTTATCCTTTTGATAACATCCTCTCTTAGGTCCTGATATATAGTGGAATTGCTTTGTTTTCCATCTAGCTGTAATGTTTTTTTCTTCGATGAGAGCAAGGTAAAGTTGTACCTCTTCAGCTGTCCACACGCATCTATCATTCACATTGGCCATCTGTTCCATGGACGTATTTAGGTGGTGTTTCCATCACCGTTTACTGATTCGATACTTCAAAATTTGCATAAAATCAGGGGGATGGAAAGGCAGCTAGTGTCTGTAGAGAATACCACTGATCACTCTAGTCCTGTCCGTTGTCGCCGAAAGGTAGATACTGCGTGAGTGAGAGTAAGAGCGTGGGTGAGCAAGTAAGTGAGTGAGATAGAGAAAGAGGGAGAATTCAGACTATAAATTGTGTCTTATGTTGTATCCTATTTTACGCTTTGTGCTTCGGCGATGTAAATGTACGCTAACCATGCAAATAATACACTTTGAATCTGAATCAGAGCCACAGTCAGGGTGGACCGCTGAGAAGGGTCGGGGGAGAGAGATGAGACAATGGACTCACTGCCTCTGAGCCTCGGTGTCCATCACCAGTGAGATGTAGCCGTCAATGAGCGAGAAGGAGAAGAATTTGATGCAGTCCAGTTCGGCACCAGCCGTAGATGAGGTGCCTTCCTTAGGACTACACCAGTAGAGCAAGGGGTAGAGGAGCGGACATTATTCTGACGTCCTCACATATTTAGTCAACTGATACTCGTATGATCCCGTCACCGTTGCAGTCCAGAAATAATCTGTAACTCTGACACTGATGTGTGATTCAAAAATGTATCAAAGGTTATAAAAGGAACAACACTAAGAAACCACGGAATTTGTGTGTAATATATCAAGTTATGTCCAAAATACGTTATTAGGGCTTTATCCCTGTCACAAAAGGCTTCAAAGTTTTCCATTTGATGATAACCCCTAATCCTAAACCCAGAAAATGGAAAGGGAAAAAAACTCCAAAAAAGTATTGTTTATTATGCTTTATTTTGGTTAACAAAGTATGTGTAGTGTAGGCAGCTGCTCAAGCCGATGAAGATTTTTTTTTTTTTAAAGAAAGTTATATATTTTTAAGCAAAAAAAAAAATCCCACCCCTCAAAGGCCGGAATATTCATTCTGCAGTTAGTCAAGAAGTAATTTGGAATCCCTTTTCACATTTGCTGCCACCCAGTGGTGTAGGCTGGTATTACTATCTAAACTAGAAGCAGTAGACTGACCTGTTGGAGTAGAACAGGACGTCGATGAGGGTGGTGGCGATGGAGGGAAGCGTGTCAGGGTCCAGAGACATGACACAGAAGTGGTTCTGAGGAATGAGAACTGGGTGGACTGTAGGCTGGATGGCTGAGAGACATTAAGAAGAAAGTAAACAAAGGTAAACCTGGCCCACTCTTAACATGCAAGTTATTTTGAGGCTATTTTTGTGGCACGCCATTTCTGGAACTTTTGTTACCAGTTGATATTTCTTAAGGGAAAGTGGAAAATCATCACAAAAGCACAGTGCGTTCGTCTGTAGGACTAGATCTGTACCTTCTTTGCCGTTTTTGTGAAGGCCGTTGTGGACGTCCTGCACGGGGACCGATTCTCCCTCCACCTCTCTGAAGATACTGAACTCCTCCCCCAGTGTAGACACCACCACCGCTAGGTCCTGCTCTTTCACCTGGGGGAACCAGCAGAGAGCTGAGAACAACACAGGATACCCCAATGTACTGGGCAGGGAAGGCCGGAGAACACATCCCCCTCGGATACTTACAGGAAGCATGCGAGGGGAATGGGTCTTTACAGTTTGTGGAGTATTCTTTACACTTTTGTATCTTTACAGGTTGCTTTAAGTTTGTTGGAGAGGCTATAACCCTCACATATTTTACAGTCTTCGAGTATGTAAAAATAAGAGGCAATGTGTCCAAAGAGGCACATTGCCTCATTGGCTACTTGTCAACTAACTTGCCATTTGTTTCCATCTACTGAACACATTTGCTAGTGAAAAATAAATTAACTTTCAAGTCTTAAAAGTGAGGGGATTGCCCTTATAGCTCAAAATGGTAAGCAGGAGAAGCACAGCTGTGAGGACATAGAAAAGTCCATTGTGAAGTTATGGAGATTCTGATAATATATCGTAATATGATACACAGGTATTATTATTTTTTTTTACGTATATCGTTGTATAAAGTTCCATGCATATACCGCAGGCCTAACATGTTCTTCTTCTTGCAAATTGTGATCTATTACTATTATCTATTACTTTGGTTCACTGTGATTGTTGATTAACATTTACCTATTTCCTTTATTGTTAACATCGTTTCACACATACACACAGACTCACTAATATGAAGTCTGTCTGATAGGTGGAGAGCATGAAGACAGACACATGCTGCTCAGCCAATGGGGCGATGACTGACTTGGCAATCTTGGTCACGCCAACTGCCTGAGAGCTGCTGGAGACGTTGCCGCTGGAGACCACGTTGAGTGGCAGCCAGACAGAGCCCTCAACCTGCAAGTGCTCTGAAGGCTTGAGCTCTGGGGGTTGAAGGTTAAAGGGCAGAGATTAAAGTGCATAATATATGAACATCCTGGAAACGACACTTGTGATTGAAACAGTTATATCAAAAATGAAATAAAATATATACATATTAGCACAACATCACAAAAGAATGGGGTTTGCATTGAATGAAAATATCCTCAGGGTATTCTGTTCTCACCCAGCCGTCTCTTCCTGCTATATCGCCAACATGACCCTGCTATATATAGCGTAACTTCATAGCTCAATGCTTTGAAAACACACTGGTTAAATGTGTAAATTCATCCTGCGGATATATGGATCCATAAGGGTCCAAAGTTAACCAGAGAGACCCACACAGCTTTGCTTTCCATCCCTTCACAGGTTAGGCAGTAGGATGTGGACTACCTGACAGAACTGGACACACACACACACACACACACACACACACACACACACACACACACACACACACACACACACACACACACACACACACACACACACACACACACACACACACACACACACACACACACACACACGCACAAACTTGCGGCCATAACATTTAGTACTTGGAGAAACAACCCACTTATTTTGCATCAAATTATGTTCTGATTGAGTCCCAAGGTTCTCCTGTATTGCTCTTCTGGAGAATCCTGAGACTGCATGAGAACCAGGTGACTAATTTAAAACACAATATCATACCAATGAGAACCATGGGACTCAATAAAAACACATTACAACCAAAATGAGAACCATGGGACTCAATCAAAACACAATTTAATCAAAACAAAGTGAGGCAAACAAAAACTGCTGATTGCAGTATTAAGCCCTTTAATAACCTTTATATTCAAACAATCTTCTTGTCTTTTCCAATCAACATCATCATATTTGTATATCTTTTTCAGAAAGAAAGTACTATTTCATTCAATTGCTCACATTCAAAGTATATTTATTCAATTCCTGTTCTGCTTCCTATTCCTATCATCCTATTTGTTAGAGCCACCTCGTGGAACACCCTGGCTCCTCTGAAAATACACTAGAATGGAGAACGAAGAGAGACCGAGTCCGGAGGCAATGCATCACTTTAAAGCTTTCAAGTGAGAGTGAGATAGAGATAGACAGATCAATTACATACTAAGTGAACCTAAATATATTACTTTGGAGAAAAGCATTTTACAGTGCATGCTTGATATAGATACATTGTCGTCTAAATAGTGTAACCTCTTAACAGCCATGTTGCCAGATAATATACACAGACAAATAATTAACTTCAGCCACAACAAAAGCAGAAGGAGATAAAGCATAATGCTCCCATACAGACTGTAGAGCATTCCTGCAGATTCATGTAGAAATTGCATGATTACTTTAAGGCTTGGTACTAGGCCCATTGCTTTGGTGTATATACATCAATGATTTACCGTTTGCAATCATGCCAAAACTGTGATGCATGCAGATGACCCTATGCTATACACCAATGGGAAAAATGCAATAGAAAGCAATTTAAATGTAATGGGCAAATGGAAAATGTGGCTGAATGGCAAAATGGCTTCCGTCTTGCTCTAAATGTTGGAAAGACTAACTATATACTTTACCAATATAAATAAATATACACTCCACTTCTTTTTATTAATGTTTTTTTTTACTGCTGTATGTATATGCCCTTCCTGTTATTTTTTTATTATTGTATGTCTTTATTTTTTGTATACAGATTTTCGTTGTTAACCAACGATAAATTGAGGCTTAATTGTGTTAATTAGGCCTTATATACTTTGATAGGTCAGTGCAAACGTCCAGATCATCAATCTTAAACCGGTGATATTGCACCTTTTTTTGTTTGTTTACGTCAGCTACAATGCTGGTGTGATGGTCGTAGAGCAGGAAAACCAGTTTCTCTCTCTAATCCAGGTTCAGAACTAGTAGTTCATCATGCTTCCATGATCTCTTTTCTACCATTTACCTCCCATGTACAAGGATTAAGCAAAACGTATGGTTCAGAAACCAAGCTTTTCAGGGCAGAGTTGGACCTACAGCGGTTTTAACATACATTCTGGTTTCTGAATGCTCTCATAACAAAAGGCAGAAGAAAGGAAGAATAAAGGAAGGAAGGAAGTTAAAAGCCTTGCGGCCGACTTGTAATATTTTCACAAAGGCCAGCAGAGAGAGTGAGAAAGACAGAGAATAAGCGTATGTGCGTGGGAGCGTGTTACCTTTAAAGCCCTCCTCATCCAGGACCACCGTGTAGTTCTCCGGGGTCTCGGTCAAACTGAAGAACTTGCATCTGAGTTTGTGGGGGGGGGGGGGGGGGAGGGGAGGAGAGATCATCAACATTATGAAATCCGGATAGTCATGAAACCCAAGCTAATCCCTATGGCGACGGTGACGTTAGATCAGACAATGGTCACAATAGTGCGTGTCGGATCATGTCTCCTGGAGCAACGTTTTAGTTCAGCAGTCAGCGTTTGGTTGAATCTGGGTAGTGACCTAAGCTTATTAATGGCCAGTTTCAGGTTTCCTCCACTCGAGCTGGGATTAAAGAACTGTGCGAGTCTTTATCTTTTGACACAGCATCGAAGGTCATGCAAAGGGCATGTTGTACTTTATGTGTGCGTGTGTACCTACCTTGAAACTCATGAATTTAGTTCTGCGTGAGTAAATTCTGAATACAAGTTTGACCCGGTACACAACTTGAAAAATATTTCGATAACGGTGTAGATCGCAAATACTACATGGCACACTTAATACTCTTGTCTACACCGTAACTCATTGAAACAAAGTGATTTAAGCTGGGGTTAGATAGCGAGTTGCATCACATCAGGCATAAATCCAGAGTTCTGTCAATTCTGGACACTGGCCAGCTCTTTTCAATGAGCCCTTTGTGAGGGACACCCACGGCGGGTGGTCAGAACCAGACAGAACAGGCCCTGGAGAACGGCTGGGGCCTGGGGAATAACAGCATCCCCACACTGCAGAAACACTTGGTCAGTGTCACAAGAATTAACTTACAGAATTATACAAATATAAAATAAAAAAAAAGAAACATTGCATTAATAAAAACATTAAACAACATATCTGTCAAGCTGAATTTCTTGAGTTCTCATGCCCAAACACATAGAAGATGAAAAGGAAATTACCGGTACATCACTGAAATCATTGTCACGTTCAGGTGAGTTCAGATACAGTTTATCTGAAGAATAAATGTAATGGGGCTGAGCCCGCAACCTCTTAACCTCTCTCAGTGCTTTAAAGACTGCAAGCCAGGGCACATTGAAGGGCAGTGGTTTCACTGGGTTTAGAGTTTGTGTTTTTAGTGATTCACTCAACAGAGCATGATTATGTGGTATACTGGCTCTTGCATGAAATAACATTGATATGGTTGTTGCACATTAATGACATATTAAAAAAGGCACACCATTTTTACAAAGCTACTTTAACAACCAACCAGTTGGTATTGCTCAATACTGACGTGTTACATTTACATTTAGGCCATTTAGCAGATGCTTTTATCCAAAGCGACTTACAATAATTAGTTCAGTGCTTTAGCAAATGTGGGATGCATGGGAATTTATAACTGATCATCTGTCAAGTCTTGCGTGATAACTACATCCCAAAACATGGAAGTAGCCATTTACCATTTATTGTAGATGTTGGTTATTTCTCTGATCTTCAAAACTAATGGCCAATTACATAAAGTCATTATAAAGTGATAGACACTCCAGTGGGCCCGAATTGGTTTCTGCATTTAGAAACCCTTTATCCCACGCTTATCACTCCTCTGGAACTATTACAGCCGAGTTCTGTCCAACCCCTGAGTCAGCAGAAACTAATCTCCACACAAAATACAATGAAAACACACACAATCTAACTCCACCGTGTGCTAGCACAGCAGCTGGCCCTCACACTTCCTGATGGCCCTTCACTAGGAAACCTTCCAGGGCAACTCCCAAACATGCGAGACATCACATACACATCTATAGTCCCAATAAAAATACCACACGTGGTGATTTTTATTGTCATGAGGATGATGATGATGATGCATGGCACAGCTAGACAGCTACAATTACAGATCAGACAAAACACATTCTCTTACAACCCCACAAGCATGCAGAGATCATATGTTGAAAAACTAGAAACACTTGATTTGACTAGAACTCAATTCATCCCTCCACAGCACAGACACAGCTGGAGCTCTTCCAAGTCCAACAGGAGTCTGAGGAACAGCAGCAGGGGGTACAGGAACTGATGCGGGAGATTATGAAGACCACAAGGCTACAAAATCAGCTACAAAAAGATTTCTGCAACTGTTGCTGCAGCTGAGGAAATGCGATAAGTATGCAAGGCTATGTTGTTCAAAGTGTGGATCGCAGACACACGTACAATGTGTTTGTGGCCGCGGATCAGATGGGGGGGGGGGGGGTTCACCTTTCTATAGGATTAAATCTATAGGAGGCCGTCTTTCTGCACGGCCTCACACAGTGCTCCTCCCCGTGGGAAACAATGGGGGGACATTCAGGCTGCAACACACTGCTTGTTATTACAGGGGCCGGGCCCCGTCGCCACAACACAACCTCCACCATCAAGTTGTCCTGTTTTCTGTGTGCACGATTGCATCTGAGGTCACACACACACAGTGTGTGTGTGTGTGTGTGTGTGTGTGTGTGTGTGTGTGTGTGTGTGTGTGTGTGTGTGTGTGTGTGTGTGTGTGTGTGTGTGTGTGTGTGTGTGTGTGTGTGTGTGTGTGTCACACACACACTATTCACCGTCCGTATGATGAGGATTCAGCTACCCTCCAACCCTTTGCTTCCCCCTTCTTGATATTCTAGTCAGTGCCTTCTCTCCCCACCATTTAGTGTCCTTTCTGGGTGAGCAGCCAGAGTATGTAGTGACTATAGGGGCCTGGATAGGGCTATCAGCTAGGCCAAGTGGTTCCCTACCTTCTGGGGCTATAGGTACCTGCTCATTGCCCCACCGAACAGCAACAGTGGGCCAGTGTGACCCACTCCTGTTGGTGGTTCTTGGCTGTTGAAGAGTTAACTTTTTTTTCTTGGCAAACATGTAGAATCTGTGTTGGCCACAGTAGAGTGTTGTTGTACGTTGCAGTGTGCAGGCACATCAACTTAAAGTTTAAATAGGGCATGAGTAGGAAATAAGTCTACATTGGTAGGTTATTATATACTCACATTTTCAGGAGTATTTTTACACTCAGAGTAATCCCATGGATCATACAAAGAAGCCCAGCAATGACATTATTTGTCAAATATGTAATGAAATGGAGTAGAAACAAGTATTACACAGAATATAGCAAATAGTAGATACTAGAGCCAAACAGATGTTAAAAAAGTGACAATTGTATTGGTATTAATCCTAAACAATTACACGCCACACCTGGTTTTTACTAGGGGCACACCAGTGTGAACCAGCAGACTGGTTGGCACCCAAAGAGATGATCACATGGTTGTGTGGTTGCCACTGGGCTCCACAGCTGTCTGGACTTGCCGAGACGGCAAATTTCTTGTCTTCATTGTTTTTACACTGAACAAAACATGATATTCTAAACCCTTATCCCATCGTCAAATGCAAAAAGTTATAGCAAAAGTTAGCACCATTGAATAGCTAGAGAGGATGTCACGCACATATCCAAACTAATCCACAGAGAAACCGCCAGCTCTGCAGAAGTGAGGCCTGGTTTTGTGTGGTGGCTGATGAGCACTCGTTCTTTGGGCCTGCTGTGGTTTGATATTATAGACTGGGGAGAACAATTAATGATAGCTACACGCCTGTTTGACATACATCAGTATCATCATGATGCTACCTTACAACGTGCATGATTGTCAACACATTTTACTTTTACATTGCTTTCAGAAGGAACACGAGTGCTATTCAATTTTATGAAAAGGCGTTGAATCGAATAACCAATGATGATGTGTCCTATTAAATGTAATCATGTTGGCCAATTCAGTGAAGTAGGAAGTGGTCCATGTACTTACAAAACGGTCGAAAAGAAGGGCTTACATACTGCTACACATCGGTCAATACAGAAATGGAATGGAACAAGAAAGACGGTCTCACAACACTATGATTTGCATAAATTATATTCGTAAAGACAGCATTTCTTCTCAAGAGAAGTCAGGCTCTGCTGCCCGTGCTTATGGTTGTGATGGATCAGGCACCCCAAGATAGTCTACCTTCCATCAACATAGGTCATGATGACTGCTTAACCTCTCTCCATCAAACATCCCCCTGGCATATGTAGGACAACCAGAATGATGTGATAACACTTGCATAACGATCCAGAGGATATCCGAGGATTAACACACATTAAACACATATATTGCTGCGGTTGGCCAGAGGCAGAGCCCTGGATAACAAACGGGACGGGATTATCAATGACAACTGCATAGCGAATATGGATTATTTTTCAAATTAAAATGTAAGGGGGTTGGGATGCGAATGATATCCGATACAGGGATTGACTAAAGGATAGGTCTTGGCTGTTGTGTTTATGATGCCTGGCAATTGAACTGTATCGGATCTGAATAGACGGTTGGGGCTTAAATGAACGCATCAATAAATCCATATTTAAAGCAACACCGTTTACACATGGCTGACTCAATGGAATGTATCTATAGGACGACTGGACGTATACATAAATGCATGTAGCTAGCATTTGCAATAAACACGAATGAATTAGAATGGCAGCCATCCTTTGAATGAACTGTATTAGCATGTCAGTGCAAAACTACAGTAAGAGATCACAAGGCTCTGCAACGACTGTTCGGGCAAACCAATTCAACTCACCGTGTTCTGTTGCGGAGAAATATTAATTTGATCAGAGGGTGCGTGAAATGGACCAGGCCGTCCTTGGATATGCTGGTAACCCGCAGTCTGTGGTCCAGAATGTGCAGGTCCATGTTGTCGGCTCAGGGCAGGAGAGGGATCTCCACACTGGCAGCATGCGGTGCTTTACAGGGAGAACTGCTGGTGCTCGAATAAAACCGGTCAGTGATACAAGAACGACAAAAAACCCAGACTATTGTTCCGACTGTGAGTGTTTTGCATCAGGGTCGGATAAACAGAACAACATCCGACGCAATCCGACTCCAATCGCACTCAACTACTGGCTATTCAAAGTAGATACAATCCCAGTAAACAACACACGCCTTCTTAAAGCTACAGGTCGCGTCGGTAACGGGGCCGAACTAGGCTGAGAGACGATCCTGAATTGTAGCGGTACCCCGGTCTACTTTAATGTAATTTCAGGTCTCTTATTTCCTATGACCTGTGTACGCCAATTTAATGTCCCCGGCACAAGAAAAATAAATAAAGCTCGAATAACAACGAAAAGGATAATAAATATGGTGCTTTAAGATTAATCGACACAGCAATATGCTACACAATATTTCAGAGGTAGTCCCTCCTCCTTTCTCGCCGCTAAACTCATGCACAGCTATAAAAAGCTTTGAACCCATTTAACTGGAAGTCCCTCCCGCTTTCTCACCAATAAGGCTTATTTTGGGCATCCCGTTCCAGGCGTCCCGTCGTGAGACGAGAACGCCTTGAAACGAGGCAAGCGTTGAACTGTCTCGAACTCACTAGTCCCCCTGATTAAATATTATACAATTTGAGAGGTCTTGAATAGGATGGTTTCAAAGTGCTCAGCAAATATGCAGGCACGACCATGGAAGACCTTCTTAATTTTGTAAATAGTTAGGACTTTGAAGAAAGCCAAGTCCATTCTGGTTGATCGTAGTCCAACGAGTCCATGTACTTATTTTTTTTTTTATTGTTTGTGTAATGGGTACGTGCCCCTTGAGGATAATAAAGTTATCCTTATCCTGGAAGTGGCAATATATTGGAATACGACATGTGCTCATAAATAAAGAAATTAACGAAGACAACAGCCTAGAAGTTATTTGAACAATTCGGTTTTTTTAATTAAAATAAAAGTGGTGCTAGCTGCCAGTCAACATTGCAAAAACACATGTGATGTGACCACTACAAGAATGATCAACCTACAATTTATATGTGAACCATTTGTTGAACAGGCCCCTTTTTAACTTATTAACATGGTACCTTTATTTTCCATCTTATCGACTTTGATTGAGGAATAGTAGGGTACAATATTATATCTTCCACCACATGCAGTATTCTCATTGCTGTACTTTACTAACTGTACCAACGAAAGCCATTTTGTTTCAGTCAGCCGCTCACTGTAGAGGCGAACTCTGAGTGGGTATCATTATTCTGGACTCCATGCTTCTGATCAGGGGCACTAAGGAACAACATGGAACAGAATATTCAGCATGGAACCGATTATATGAATGTTATAGGTAGTAATTGTGTTTTGTTCATTGTTAAGTAATTAATCATTGAATGATTTGTGATTAAGACGAGACATTGTTGTGTTTGAAACTGCCAGAGTTTCTCATGTGAGATGTCACAAAACAGAGTCCCATGCAAGCCCACTGGCTGAGTGCTAGAGGGGTGTGGGGTGTGGGGGAATGCTGCAGAGCACCTTAAAGGGAGGGCTGGTGTGCAGGATGGGAACAACAGTTCCCTTATTCAAATTGTAGGGATTGGCCATATCTTAACTGTAGTTTGTGTCTTCAGACTGTGGGTGTCTTCAGTCTGTGTCTGTGTGTGTGTGTGTGTGTCGTACCAGTATAATACACCGTGGAATCCCAGCCTTCCTTCAGCCACGCAGCGTTCCTTGTCTCCTCGCGGGACTGCAGGTCTTTGTACGCTGTAAAGATCCAAAGACATTACGAACAAACGTTATCAGCTAAAAAACAAACAAAAAAACATGTTTTTAATGTTATTGGAAACGACCTTTACTGGGCTTTAAGCTGTGACAAACACATCTCCACCCCGATCAATAAACTTTTATCTTATTTTGACACATCATTTTCTTAAAAAATAAATAAAATAAAAAGCCAATAGTAAAGTTGGCCATTATTATGTTCATTGCATCGTTCTCGTGATATAAATTTACTGTGTGTCAGGCTTCTCTCCACTTACCCCACAAATGATGAACCACGTAGAGGTCTCCAATCTGGGAGAAGAACCCTCCCACCGCCTCGTTATTCTCCTGCCTGTATTTGATGGCCCTTGCCCTTTAGGTGCACACCGTCCAGAGCATCATTTATTGTGCCTTATTCTCCTGCCGGTCATCTTGTTTGTTAAATAGTTGGACCTGAATGCGGATTCCCGCATTCAGTTCCATCACCCTGGAAGTTGGCCGCCAGGTGAATCAGGCCCACCCTTTAAGCCCAGTTCAGACCAAAGATTCACCTTGCAACGGCTTGCAACAAGACGGTTTTAGAACGTTGCAAGGGCGGTGTGAACGGGTCGTTGCAAGGAGTCGCAAGGAGTCGCAAGGAGTTGCCAGAGATTGAACATGTCAAATCGCAAGGTCCAGTTTTAGAACGCGGCGATTTAACTATTTCTCTTCAGCCAATCACAGCACAGAACAACTTGTGCGTCACGGCCTTACTCCGTCCCGGTACCGTACTGTCCAATCCAGCATAAAAATGTCAGATTGAAATATCCGATATCCGGAGAATGACAAAACACAGTAACTCTAGCCTACTCTCAAGCAAAATAAAATACAATTAATTGCAAACCTAACTAATCGCAAACCTAACTAATCTAACCTAACCTACGCAAATGATGCTGTTGCGGCTCTCAGCTTTGCCAGAGCGTTCACAGTTGCTAGGGAAACCACCTAGCGTCGCAGCCCGTTGCAGCGCGTTGCAGCCAGTGTGAACGGCCCAGGGCCCCGTTTCCCGAAAGCATCTTTAGCCTAAGTGGATCGCAGAGTGGGTCGCACGAGCATCGTACAGTTTTCACACCGTTTCCCGAAAGCATCTTTGGTAACGAACGTCTTGAAAACGCTCGTAGCTAACGAGTGCTCCAGGGTACTCGTAGGACGCTAAGAGCCTCGTTAGCCTACTATAGCCTCAGTGGCGTAACCAGCGGACATTCCTAGTATTGAATGCGTTTTATTATAACACATTGGTAATGGTGTATCACATGCGTCTGAGCCTAATGTGGGCCATTATGTTCTTAGTTTGAGAGAGACAGTCCAGGAAATGTTTGAGCAGGCAGGGCACTTAAAATGTGTGAGAGAAAGTGGGGGGGATTTGTGCAGACTGACATAGGCTACTCATAAAACGTAGCCTAAAATAATGTAAAAAAATAAATAATAATAAAAATAATAAAAATATTAATGATAAAAATATTAAAAAAATGCAAAGGAGCAGGCAAAAGGCTGGGATATGGTGGGGATTGGTCACGTTGACGGGAATGTTTAGTGACATGTGGGAGGGTGGAGGGGGTTAAAAAAAAGTCTCAATCACTCTTCGACGTGCATGAAAACCAGCCGCATAGTTATGAGGGAGGCCGTCCTCACACCGATCTTCCTCGTCGTCATCGTCCTCAATGTCCTCCGGTTCAACCAAAGCCACCCCAGCCTTAGCTGCAATGTTGTGCAACATAGCTGTCACACATATCACAGCGCATGACTTGGCCGGCGAAAACTGGAGCCCTCCGCTGGACTTGTGAAGGCATCTAAAGCGCAACTTCCACCTCCCGATCGTGCGCTCAGGATTAGGACTGATATAAATGTCGGCCTAGGCTTAATCAATTGTGTTTTAATATCTTTAGCATTCATATTATTGCAATCGATTCTTTTCGTAGGCTACTCTGTTGGCCTTGATGGGGAGATATTTTAACCCTTTTTAACCCCATTTTCCTCCGACATTCCTGCGTCTCCCCCTGCGTCAAAGCCCGGTTCAGCACCATGTCAGTGGACAGGTACAATCCTACGATCGTCGTGAGTGCAGCGAATGCGCGTTCACGTTAAGAGGAGTTTCGGGAAACGCTCCAAAGAAATTATCGATGGTTCGAAAGATCCATCGAGAGAATGATCTTACGAGCGAAGATCCATCGATATCGGGAAACGGGGCCCAGTTTTAGAACGTCGCAGCCCGTCTCGTCGCAAGGAGTTGCGAGTTGCAAGCCGTTGCAAGGTGAATCTTTGGTCTGAACTGGGCTTTAGATACTGGGCTTTAATCACCACCGGGGGTGTCACCAAACCAAAATTTAATGTAAAATAAAAATTGTATGCATTTGTTGAGTTTGTTATTATGTTGATTGTGGCTTGTCAACAAAGTTAAGGCCACAAACAGAAGTTTCCTGCATTTGGTATGTCTGTTGGCCTCACAAATATACACACTGACGGTAAATGATATTAGTTTAATGTAAGCTCAAATTTTTTTTTTTTTTAGAATGACGTTTGACGTTAAGTTACGTACCAGTGGTTGCCCCATTCAATCATGGTGCCGGGCTGCGGAGGAAGCAGACAGATGAAGACAGATAAGTCCAGGGAGAGGCCTCTCCTCATAGTGAGGCACAGATAAAGCCATGTAAAGGCAGACGTTTATAAGAAAACATGCCTGATAGAAGACCAATGTGTTTTGATAAAGGCCCAACGTGTGTGGATGAACTGTGCCTTTAAAATCGTGAAACAGTTAGCCCCCCGATTACTTCAACACCCAGGAACTAAAACGGTTTCCCTTGCATCATGTTTCTGCTCTCTCTCTCCAGAAGGACACACACACACACACACACACACACACACACACACACACACACACACACACACACACACACACACACACACACACACACACACACACACACACACACACACACACACACACCTATGTGGGTAGAGCTATGTGCTGGGAGGGCCCTGGCCTATCCATCTGATGACTAATGCACCACTAACAAATATTTCCCGTTGTCTGCAAAGCATGTTCCCTCGGGTTACCTTGAGTCTGTAGCTGCGCATCTCATAGATGCTGGGCCCCGGGCGGGGCAGAGGTTCGTTCCAGAAGCTGAACTCGAGGAGAAGCTGATTCTGCCTTGAGATCAACATTTTGGCCCGTTCCTGACGGAACTCTTTGTACTCCTGAAGAAACGGAGAACATGAGTAATATAATAAAATGGCAAGATGAAATACGGGCTGATTTTGAGGAAGCATTTCTTAAGTAAAGTTAAATAAAGTAAAGTGGTGGTTAGACCATACAGATTAATTGAACAGATAACAGTCCCAAATATTGATCATTTAATGAGATTTAAGTTATACGTATATTTAATGAAGATCACAGTACATGACTACTGTTTACATGTATTTACCATTTTCACTGAAGGTAACATTTTCACAGATATGAAGATTTAGTTGACATTGGTTGTAAAAATTCTTGAGGAATTCTCTAGGAACATGATGAAGATCGGCCCAGCAGAAATGCTCTCAAATTGAACCATCTGCATTTCTACATCACCCTGCTCCTTAAAATGGACAAATAGCGCTGCGTACCTTGTAATTTTTTTGCATGTCCAAATAAACCAATCACGTACCTTGTTATTGTTTAGTTTGTCCAAGCATTCCGTCAACGCAGGGTAGCCTCCCCGGTAACGCCAAAGATGTACTAGCATAAATCAAACAGCAGATGATGCTGTTGCATTGTAAAGAAAATAACTTAGCTGTGTACTGATTGTCAAATGGTGAATATACTGGGTGTTAAAGACAATGTTTGCAAAGTGATTGAACTCCATTTGTTTTATCGAACAGTGGATTAATATTGATTTCTGCCCACCTGTGAATCCTATTCTATGCATACCAAGATTAATTTAGATACTGTTATTTTTGTTCAACCAGCATTTACCGGCTTGGTCTTGTTCTCCGTACCACGTATTCCAGCTTCCTACCACCTCACACGGATAGTCCTGGTCATGGTGAAGTTTATTCTGTACCTCGACCCTATAGGAAGAGCAAGGGTCAATATCCCAACTTGAAAAAGCATGAACGACGTCAAACCTCATTGTTGGACACCAACATCACAACGCAATCTTGGCTGACTGTTGTGAAACAAAGATTGAAAATAAAATATTTCCATGGAGAACTGAAACTCACTCTAGCTTGTTGTAAGCATCCAAGCACTCTGGTTTCACGTTGTGAACTGTATGTAAAAAACAAAACAGATAGTTAAAAAAAACATGTCAGAAGAATGCCTTACATTGTGTGCACTTGATAATTGTCCAGACCAATACATGTTTATCTCATGCATACACAAATAATGTGTCAAAGAACAGCAGAGGCCAGCGATAGTGTTTCTCAAAATATTCCTTCCGATGTTTATGGGATAAAGCATGCGTTTCATGTCCACATAAACACGATCCAATTTTTCTCTCATGTTACATTTAGCCCCTGGAGCAAGTTTGCATTCCATTATGGTAATGTTTAAAAAAAAAAAAAAAAAGAATGTATTAGACCATACACTGGTTAGGTTTTGTTGTAACCCAACTGCATCTCATTTGGGTTAAACATTGAGCTGGAACAATCATGTGCATATGACCATCCCATGCATGTAAATGGAAGAGGGCAACTTACACTGCATCTTAAACAGACTGCTGGTCTCCGTCTTGGACAGCAGGTTTGAGTGGGCATCTTTCCTGGCTTCTACTTTGTGCACAAACAGAGAACGGAACCATCCCTTCTCACCGCTTTCTGAAAACCTCCTACACACTCACACACAGAGATTTATTATTATTTTTAAATGGCACAGCAATAATAATGGAACTTTAGATAGAAGGCTATGTGTACTTCATATTCAAACAACATATTTCGTTTACCATTGTGCATGCAGCGATTAATATGCAAGAAATGCTGTATATTCTAAGTCTGTATCACATTCAACCCCCTTCACATTCATATGTTGTACATACATCTGTTGTTCTCGGACTAGCAGTTCAACCGTTTGAACTTCCTCAAGAGAAGGAACTGTTACTACCGGTAACAAGAACAGAGCTGGTTGTGATTCTCACCAAATCTTTGTTAAATATAGCCTTTTCTCTTTGAAATGAAGAGAGTGTGTTCATGGTGACAGAGCAGGAATGGGCTAATTAAAAACGACATTCAAAACAGCCAGAACTCTCCCATTACAGAACACTTGATGAAACACTGAAACCACCATCCCCTCGGCCGCTAGATTACTGAAGGATAGGCAGCAATTGTGAAGGACAAAGTTCAGTGGTGCAGCAAATGAGTGCTGGTTGGTTACGTTGTCACAAACGTTATTTTATTATGATCATGGTGGTAGATCATGTATACAAGGCCGTTTCATTTGGAGTACTGCAGTTCTCTGCATTTGCAGACGAAGCGACAGAAGATAATTACCAAGTTGAAGTACCTCGTATAAGTAATAACTACTGGTCTCTAACTTGCAGAAGGAAGAGAAGGAATTGCGAAAAGGACTTGCAGGTTGTTTACTGTTGTCGACAGTGGCTCCACAGTGAGTAGGACTAACCGTTAGTAGTGCAGTGTGTGGAAATGCAGAGCCTATTATAAGGAAACGCTGTCACCACCAACCTTGTGTTGACACCGCATAAATCTACCTGGGCTTTGGAAATACAACTTGCCTTCTGGTTTGCTGCAGATTCACACAATGCCGCAGGACACGGACCTCACGCCAGACAGCACTTGTCGTCGCCATCTTGCAAAACTTACACGAGATAAGGAATGGTACAGTCTTCTTTAGTTAATATGTGACAGTCTCCTGGACTCAACTAGTTTAAAAAAACGTGTGGGGGCGGTGGTGGTGGAGAAGGATAGCGCAGCCAGAGGGAGGAAGTAGGCCTACTCTCTTTTAAAGAAAACATTGGATTGCCTTTACTTTGTACCTTTCTTGTTGTTATGGTATTTTCTTATTTAATAAATGAAGCAGTCATACAAATTATTCGATAATTCCGTCGTTGATTAATGAAGTGCTTTTTTGATATTTCCAATTAAACATTCAACAGACAGAAAAAACGTCCCTGTAGGTTGCTGTTGGCATATGATATGCGTTTAAATGTCACCAAGGACTTCCTATTCTTTTTTTGGTATCTTTATTGACAATATGCAAACTGGAGTAAGACAACATCAGGTGCAGTACCAATTCATTTATTGTATTTTTCATTATGTTAAAACTACAGCAATGTTACAATAAGCCTATTTTGTACCACCAAGGACAATGAAATGTAGACTACATTTTGTTTAACCCTATAGTTTGACTGTAACATTAAGGTTTTCCAGCTTTCTTTGTTCTGAATGTGTCTATTTTGCCTCCATGTTTAACAACAAGCATAGGGATGGTCTCTTTAACTATTGTATACAAATCTTCAAAATCCTGGTTAACAGTCATGTCCTGGAGAAAGATGGAGAAAATCAAATGAGCTGTTGGATTCTTTAGATTAACACTTATTATTGAGTCCCACTTACAGCAAAATCCAAGGTCTCTAATCCGGATTGTGGGTTTCCCTGTAAAGACTTCATGAATCCATAGCAACCAGCATTCTGAATGGGGTTCCGTCCCATCTAGACCATAAGAAAATGCATTAAGGAACACAGCAGAATTGGGAATTGGTTATTTCTTGATGCAGGTGGGCACACACACACACACCTGCAATGTTCAGCATAGCAATAGCATTTAACAGGCTAAACTGTTTGTGTGAGGACCATCCAGACTACACAAAACACTGAATAGTGATTGGATGAACAACATGAGGAATTTTCTGGGAATTCACTGAGCTATATAATGGTCTATGGTTTGAATAAATATGAAAAACTAAGCTAAAAAAAGCATAGTTTCTGCCTTTACTTGCGAATACACTATTTCAGTCTGTCACAGCTCTGGGGATTATGCCCGATCGTGAATGTTAAAATTGAAAACACTGATTTATGTATTTCATTGATGTCAGTCTAGAAACTGGGACTAATCTTCTTTTAATGGCCGCTTACATTGAGAGATTTCAGCGTTTTGTTGACTCGGAGGCCCAGAGCAAGATGGATCGCTCCTTCAAGAGGTACACGGTTGTTGCTGAAGCAAGAGATGAACACAAAAGATTATATATATATATATATATATATACACACACACAAATTCAGTTTTTGGGTGTGAGACAGGCGATCTAAAAATGCATCACTTTTCTCTGTTTATGTATCATGTGAATCAAGGGTGTGGTAAGATCAGATAACCATTTCTCTTTTGGAAGTTTATTTTAGGGCAAACTTTTTGTTTTTCCCGAGATAACAACAGCTTTATGCGTGTTTTTTGAACGTCATTACCCATGGGAGACACATCCACGGAACAGAGATTTCGACAAGAGTATGCAAATGGAAATCACCAGGCATTTAATAAAGAATCTGCAGGTTTCTTTTCTTTTTTTTGCCTCTTATTATAACCAAATAAGGTAAGACTACAGAGACCTTCAGTATTGCTAGATGAAAGCAGATCTTAACAGATCTAACCCGTGCCCCTTGCAAACCCAATTACATGCTAATTTGATCACTGGCAGCAGATATAACAAAGACCCACCTTATGTTCAATTCTTCCAGAGTGTTGTTCTCTTTGAGTGCCTCTCCCAGAGCAATGGCTCCTTCCTTCCCCAAGCCATTGAAAGACAAATCTAATGCTCTGAGAAATATGTTTGCCTAGAACACAGCAGAGGAGCATGGCATTTGCAAACCATGACACAATCGCTAACCACATCAAAAAACTGTCCTGAGGTGGATGTGAAAGTATATTCTGTAATAAGGTTATGATAAAAGCACAGAAACAATTCATGCGAGTGAGCGGCTGATGTGGGCGCGGGAGGTAGATGAATGGGGCTCTTGGGTCCTATCTTAGAGGTCTATCATAAGCTTTATGATCCAGGTCATCTCCAAAGCCGTACCTCAGCACTATGCTCTTTAGATCACCAGACCAGACCTCTTAAAAAGTTTGGTTCCATTGGTAATCATTTGTTCCATGAGCTTGTTAACAATAATATGATATAATTTTCACAAAAACCCTATAATAGATCAACAGAATTCAATTATGGGGGTTGCTTTATCTAATATGGAGTGAAGCCAACTCTTTATATTTCATAGCTGAAAAAAGGCAGAAGCAGCTATAAAACTGCTATGTATCTATTGTTTAAAAAAAACAGAACAAGATGGATATATTGCACATTGGGATTACAATACAGTACAATATCTGTGATGGAGCTAAAGTTTCAAAGTTTCAGGTTTTATTAGTCTTGTGCATCACTTACAACAGTGGAAGTCACTATTGACCATGAAAGTGTCTATAAAAGATAGAATAGTGCAACGCTGCACATAACTGGCAACTGGGACCTGAACCCAGGGTTACAGATTTGTCCTCTAAATGTACAACACCGTTCTGGTTACCCCGAGGCCCCTGGCCAGCATCACTCCTCCTCTCCCTCTGATGGAGTTCCACGCCAGACCGAGCCATCGCAAGCCGGTGTTCTCAGACAGACACTCCCCTAAGCTCTCCCCTGCATGATGAAGAAGAACAAGGGAGAAGCGATGGTGACTCAGATTGCGGCAAACAAAATTATAAGCAGGTAACAAAGTGGGCTACATGGTGTGACTTCTCCCTGATGACTGTGTGAGAGACCTAGTAAGACTTTTGAGATGCCTCAACAGCATTGTGTATTTTGTGTAAATGACCCACAAGTAAGGGGTATATATGACTTTATGTTGCATTTGATCAAATAGCGGCCCTGGCCCTTATTTTGTCCAAAACAACTGAAGGATTTTACTCCTTAAATCCTGGTAAAAACGTGGGTGTCCACACAGAAGGTTATGCCCCCCTGGCTAACAGGCTGTTCTGCTGTTGCAGGACATTACCTCAGCAGCACTGCTACACAATCCCTTCATTAGGAGAAACAGGTGACATTTCACAGACCCTTTTCAGAGCTTCCTACAGCAAACACAGGTGTCAGGGTTACCACTTATTATGGCTCCGGTACAGTGAGCACAGTGAGGGTAACAGTGGATAACACTATTGGGGAGACCACAGGCTGGTCATGCTAGGGCTGCGACACACACTCACACCTGATGATAATGTTAGGAGCTACAGTTGCATTTCACCCTGCTGCATCCCCTCTGTGTCCATTGGTCTTGAATACAAATTATGTGTTAATATTTGGTTAATATTTAATATCTAAATGATAGCATGTAAGCATATAAGCACACACACATCTTCTTCACACACTTCACCAACGCATGAAGGTAGCTGTCATCTCCACAATATTGAATCAGATGAGTGTAACAGATTGCATGATGTTTTCTGTGATCAATTGGTCTTGTTTTCTCTAGTACTCTTGACCTTTGGGGAAGGCTGTCCTTTATGTCGTCTGTACACGCTGAGGGGGGAATGGGTGCTCCATGGCATCGTAGTGTGGGTAAGTGTCAACACCAACCAAAGGGCAAGAGGGACACCATTCTTATCCACAATTGCTGATCCATGTGATTAGCCCTAAGAGTGTTCCACTTCAGCAAACCGAACCCTACCTATTTAAAAACTGAAAAAAAGCAGATTGACACCCACACACTTACTGTTGCGTTGAACAGCGATACCACCATTGAATATATTCCCTGATATTTACAGTAAAGGCAGTCTGGAAGAAAACTATACCCAGAAAGGATGTCCTTCACTTTATGTTCTCGGAAGTTGTAACCTGAAGTCACTTTGGGGCACGAGGAGATTATTTCTTTCATTGTCTGCTAAGCGTTATGCAGGTTGTATTCCTTCCCCAAGAAGTGTGTGAGTCTTCCTAGCACGTTCTTGTTCCAGACGTTGCCTGTCAAGAATCTCATTCACATGATAATTGACTGAGGTTTTAATAAAGGCTAATGTTCTCGACCTTTGAATGCCAACAATATCTTCCATAAGAGCAGCCATCTGAGAAGCAAACAAGGTATATGCCAAAAATGAGCAGCCTGTGTATGTGTGTGTGTTATCCGAGTCTGTAAGAAAGGAGGAAGAAATGAAAGTGGACCCGTTGTAATTAGATGAACCATTTGATGCTTATACCAAATATCTGTCAACCCATTCAACAAACATAACATCTGCCCCATTTACGCACAAAGGAAGTCATTATTGACCCGAAATGAGGTCCTTTGGACTTACATGTGTAGCGTAATATCATTACCAGTAATAACCGATTAGGATATCAATGGAACATTTTAAAGGTAAACGTACAACATTTAAAGGGCCTTCTGAAGGCCAGCCTTTTGTAGTCTTTAATTATATTTCATTTACAGAAGGAGATAAACACAGTAAACATTACATTTTGTATCACAGCTACTGTTTCTATGTAACATGATCCCACAATCCTATCTCACTATATATTTTCCTTAATATCATGCAGTGTATGGCAATGTGCAATGTGTGTTTGCATACGTGAGGGGAGTGAGAAGTGAGCATAAAAAAACGATCTATATATATTTTTATTATCTGTGAAAATAGTGTTGCAGCCCCTGGAATCGCTCCCTCATTCCAGTGTCCTCATTCCTCTCTCGTCAAGACTATATATTTCTGCCATAGCAAAGCAGCTTCTGGCGTCATGGCGATTGGATCCAGGTGTGGCGGTTACCTGCGTGTTCCCCCAGGCCATTGTGGCTGAGGTCCAGGTTCTGCAGCTTGGTGTTGGTGGTGAGAGCTCGGCACAGGTGCTGGGCCCCCCACTGGCCCAGGAGGTTCCCTGACAGACCCAGGCGTACCAAGGTGGTGTTCTCTTGGAGCATGCCGCCCAACGCGCGCCCGCCACGCTCCTCCAGCCGGTTGTCTGACAGGTCCACCTCTGGGGATCAGATGACATTACCGGCGTGACTCAGAACCCATCTGGAGGGGACTGGCTTCTCATGTGGTCACAAATGGCCACGATGGCCACGATTGTTTTGCTGTTGCACATCACAACCGACTACTTCTGACTTCTTTCTTTGTTTTGGTGCACTTGTTGATTCATCATGTGGTTAAAAATCAATGCGCAAAGTTTACGGATTAAGAAACGAATGGCCGCCGCGATGGCTCATCACTGATTGAGGCTGACAGTCATCGATTCTTTGTCACTGTGACGTTAACAAGAATGATGACAAATGAACAGAAAAGCCACAGTTCTCTCGAGAATCTCAACCTCCCATTCCATCAAGCCCACGTATGAAGAGTTGAAGTTTGTCATATCGATGAGACACTCATGCCCCCTGAGGTTGGAGAATGTGGACGACAGGGGTCGTGGCAAGTGAGTGGGTGAGGCCTGTGGAAGGAATATATGTGCATAAAAAGAAGAACCAAACAAGTGGTAAAACGTGTGTGCGTTGGCGCATGCCTGTGCTCGTGGGCACGCAGACAGACCTGAGACTGTGTCTGCATGTGTGTGTGCTTATGCGTGCGCGTGTGTCTGCGTGGGTGTGTGCGTGTGGGTGAGTGCTTCGTGGGTGTGTGCTTGTGTGGGAACCCACCTGTAACATAACAATTTTCTTTTAGCATCTCGGCCACGGCGACTCCGCCCATCCCCTCCATCCCATTATCTCGCATGTTCAGCTTCTGGATGGAAGTGTTGGTTACCAAGGGAACCGCCAGCGCTTTCGTACCCTGTAGAGTACACCCCCCCACCCCAAGAAAAAGAGACTGTTTGATCACCACTCGTACCCCTATTCTTTCGATGTCGGATTATAGTGATTGTGTGTTTGTGTGTGTGTGTGTGTGTGTGTGTGTGTGTATTTGTGTGTGCGTGTGTGTGTGTGTGTCTCTCTCTGTGTCTCTAGGTGCACGTGTGTGTGTCTGTGTTTGTGTGTGTGTGTGTGTGTGTGTGTGTGTGTGTGTGTGTGTGTGTGTGTGTGTGTGTGTGTGCGTGTGTGTGTGTGCGTGTGTGTGTGTGTGTGTGAGCGTGAGACCTAGCCATCTAGAAATTACTAAACATAAATTTGGTTAACAAAAAAAGTTGCATCAATCATTGGTTTCATTGTCTAATCTAGACATAGTCAGAATCAATCAGGACATCCAATCTGCCTGCCGGGCATTGCTTAACACAAGACATACAAGTGCTACCACATCTCTCTATGTGACAAAGAAATCTTTTACTTTATGTACTTAAGGCCACACTGGTTCCATTTGTGATGTTTTCTCGCTGAAGAAACTCATCACAATTATCGCGTCATCACTGGTTTAACACAGGCACCTGCTTCGACGGCTTCGTTTAGATGTGTGATGATGTGTGAGATTGCTGAGAGAACTTGATATTCACAAAAATAATTAACTGGTTAATAACCGGTTTTGTCACATAAACTTCTCGTGTGTAAAGGCCTGCACCTCAGTTTTCCTTTGAAGTGTTTGCAACTTTGCACTGTTTGAAAGCTGGATAATATTCCTAAATATCCTTTGGAAAGAAACAAAGGTATTCTATTATATATCTATTAATGTTCTTGATACATGTCAATGACTGCATAGCATGTTTTATAGTGGTAAATAAACAAATCTCCACACTTTCGGACATTGAATCAAAGAAAATAGGGATTCCCATATTTTGATCAAATTAACAGCTCTTTTGCTATCAGTGACAATAGAATGAAGTGTTCAGTTGGTTCACTTCACACAGCAGCTTGCAGAGTGAAGGGATGGGTTTTAAACCAAGTGTTCACCTATTACATGTGAACAAACCAAGACACAGCTAAGACACATTATCCACGTTGTTCTCGATGGTCACTGATTGAGTTATGGGGACCTATCTTGCATCCGGCGCAATTGACTTTCTCACTGGCGCATGTGTCGTTGCTAGTTTGCAACTGGCGCAGAGCGTTATTTTCCCTC